>NW_011948459.1:70692-234449 GCF_000503995.2 Ceratosolen solmsi marchali
ATCCGTCCGTCTTCTACATAAGCCGAGAAATCAAGAATGAGTACTAGCTATGAGGACTTACTTGCAGTGTATCGTGATTTTCCAGTCTCTCTTCGGTGGCTTGTTATGACGTTCCCTTGCAATGTTGCAACTCTTCAGTTCTTTCTTTGTCTCCAAGTGAGGTTACAAGTGGTCTGGTCCTATGCAATCCAGTCTTGATGAGATCAATTCAACTGTACACTAATTCACAATCATGGAAAGAACTTCTTATTAAAACTCATCTAGCTAAACGACTTATCTCTCCGGTCCTCCTCCGTGAGAGTAGGTCGTGACTTATCCTTCAACTGTAAGAAGTATTGGAAGGAGTAAGTGGTAACTTATCCTTATACTGTAAGAAGTATTTGGAAAGAGTAAGTGAAGGTACATTACGTAGTCCCTTCTTAAATGGTTCACTGATCCCGCTCCACTTGGGATCCCTTCTACCTTTATTAATTAACCAATCAGAGGTTGACCTTGGGTCGTACAATAGATTATGCACGCCTTCATTTCCACTTCCTTCCGGGCTCAGTTCCGAATTTGCTAATCGGGAAAGTGTCGAAAGGTGGCGAGCCTTTTCCATTGGTCACCTCTCTTTGGTTGGCTCATCCCTCTCTGGAACTTGGCTAGAAGAAGGTTCCGCTTAGGCGTGGTCAATTTTCCAATAGGATAGACCAGATGTGGCATAGCCAAGAACAATGCAAGCATTGTCTTAAAGGCCGAGTGCACACGTACGGGTTTTGGGTTGCAGTGAATCAAGTAAATGTTTTGTACTCAATGCTTTACGCATATCTGATATTCGTTCTGAATCTACTTTGGGGTTCTCCCGGCAGTAAACCCTTAGGTTCTACTGCACTGAGAGCATGAGCACGTTCCACTAGAGTTTTCCAGATGTTTTATGACACTAGTACAAATAATTGTGAGCAGGAAAGTTTTGAAGTCTTAAATACAATTTTCATGACATTACTTGTCAGATATTTTATTGCCTTTACTAATCGGAGTCTCTTATTCTCAAACAGTTGTAAATAGACAGATATCAATTATGTTATGATTTTCAGAAAATATTCATAAATCGAAAAATATGTACAAAAATATACTTACATTATATTTCGCATATGCACGAATATTATACATGAATATAATTTTGTCGAATATCTTTACTGCATCGATCGATGAAGGCTTTTATGGTTTTTTGGGCTTTTAAGATAAATAATCCAGCTCTTATTACTGTATACTCTGATGTTTGACAGAAATTTGATAGATGCGAATGAAATCTCACCTATAAATCCTCGTAATGAAATCAACAATGTACTTTCATTTTCCTTTTTGTCTCTCTATTTCATTTTACCTTTTTTGCTAGTTCTTACTTGCCTTTTTTATTTATGTTTGTATATTAAATTATTAGACATTAGATAAGATGAAAAGACTGTAAAAGCTATATTTGAAAAATTGTATAAAACAAAAAATATATTGCTGAAACACTCAAATAAAATTATAGAAAAATACAAATTTTTTTAGTGACTTGAATGTTAGGTTTACAAAAAGAAAGCGGTTGTGATTGTAAGGCCCAATGTTTCTAGTGATATATGTTTTCTCTTCAAAGCAACATTTTTTCACTTGCCACTTTTCTATATATTATTCAGTAGCCTACAACATTTTCAATCAAATCAAGCAGGATTTCCTAGATCGTCAGAGAAGTTCTGTGTATATGATATACTTTCGTATGACAACGTTGATTATTTTATAACACGATAAATTAGTAATTGTTCTTGATTGAAGCCAGTTCCAAAACCCCTGATTGTCGGCATCGCCGGCCTTTTAGATCTCAGATTTCTGTAAACACTTGGACGAGAATTTTTGTATACTTGTTATGTTTTTGTTTCAAATGGCCCGTAATGTTTATATGGTCTTGGGTAATAATCTCGCCCGGAAGTTTCTAAAGTTATTATGTCTTATTTTTTCTTTCGTTGAATTCTCGAAACATCTAGATTTTTATTTCTGCGCCATATGTAATATTTCAGTGCAGCAACAACGATGCTTTGTTGCTAGCTAAGTGAGCCGCCGCGTGGATATATAAGGTAAGCACGCGGCATGCCTCGCTCTCTTGCTGAAGCTCCCTCTTACTGAACTCCGCTTGCTGCAAACATCTTGCCATGACCCGATTGCAGTGAACCGACCGCAGTGAACCGACCACAGTGAACCGGTTTAACCCTCTACCAGTAGAAGCCATGGCACAGGTCTCTGACTGCCCTCAGCAGGACCACCATGGAACGGTCGGTATTTTCAGCAGAGTATTCAAAAGGCTTATAAACTCATTGTAATTCTACTTCGCGTTCACTTAATTGTAATTACCACTCAGTGCTTTAGTTTATACTGTGACGACTACACGTGGCCGCATGTTCGGCAACCAATCTAAAGATACACGTGGATTATTAAACAGAATCAACAAGATTAGGTAGTGATTCTACAGTGAAGCCAATTGGAATTATGATAAAAAAGGGTACATTACCCATGCGCAAATCAAGTTTCATAAAACTTTTCTTCAGACAGTCGATAGGTGATAGAGTACGCTCTCTCGAACTAACAATTCGAAGAACGTGCATTTCCTCAAACAGTCGACACAAGTAACGCAATACGTCAATTACATTGTCAAGGCCAGACAACTATTAATAGAATAATCGTTAATAAATACATTTTCATCAAGTCCTTCGGAGCTCGAAGGCTAGTTATTTATGACTCTTGCGTGTGACTAGTTCTTTTTACTGTTCCCATAATAATTAAAACCATAATTGATTACGTACCAATTTCCATCAAGACATTTTACACTATATCAAGTATGATAATTTTTTCTACCAAGCATACTTGATTTCAACCACCATCTTCTCATGCTCATTCATGAGCATGATCGACTACACATGCTGACCCTTCCAACATCAGCATAAAACCGACATTCAAAATCAATTGTACTCTCTATAGCTTTAACGAAATCACCATCATCCTGAAAAGCAACCTCACCAAAGCAATAAAATATCTTCCCTTCTCTCAACGGAAGCAATCAAACTGCAATATTATAATAATTGATAAAAAGAATAAACAATATCTTAATACAATAATAATACACTGTAATTAATTTCAGCCTTTTCAGCTGTTATTTCCTCATCAGTCATCACGACGAGAGATTAATCCACTGGACTATTGAATTGGCAGTTGGAGCCATAAAATAACATCTTAATGATCGAACAGTAATTGAATAACTAATTGAACTATTGATCACTGAAACATGACATTTATTATATATACATATAAACTCTAGATTTTAACTTCATTTTGCTTGTTTCTTTTTTAAAGACATACATCACAATGTAGGTCATAATATACACCATACTAAGCAAACTTAACATATATAACTTTTTTAAATAGAATAGATTATGGAACAATCACACAAAAATATTTTTCGTCAGAACGCTAATAATTATTAACAAAAATGAAAATATAACAGAATATAAACAAATTAAAAATAAATTACAATTTTTATAAATGTACATTAACATTAATCTACCGTTCACATATTGTATATTTTAAACACCTACTTTTAAACATATCTATTTTTTTAAAACTATAGTGTAAGTATTTTAAATATATTTCTAGACTAACGCAATTAATGACAATCATTTCCTTATAAAGAAAAAATTGCAAATTGTCAAACACTTATTTCTGACTTAAGAAATTTAGAAAATATTCATCCAATTTATACTTGTACCGTTTAAATTTATATAAGCTATTACTATATAAATTAAGCTATTTTAAGTAGAAATAGAAAAATATTTTATTTTGTTTTCAACTTTTAATCAGTAATTGTTTAAAAAATAGAACTTCTTCAGATTAATATCTATAAAAGCGTATCACCTACACTATATTATATATAAAGTATAATTAATACTTATCTTATTCTAAAAGTAAGATATATAACTAACTTTTAAGATACGTCTATAGTTTATAAGGTTTCGATACTTACTTAAATTGATATTTATTAGTATCCGAAGCTTCCTTGGAAGCTCACTTGATAGGTAGACGTATGGGTCATTAAATAATAGTATTATTTATACATTGAAAAGAAAATATTAGATCTAAAGATCCAAATGGATTTTTATGAAAATTGGTTTTAAATATAAAATAAGTCAGTTACTAGCAATTTATTTTTCCTTTATGAACAATAAAACTATTCCAAGGTTCAATTGTTTCATAAATTTTAATTTCAAAATTAAAGTTGAATTTGGAGTACAAATGATATTTATTTAAAAAAAAACGAATGACTCAATCTTTATTTACCTCATGAATTAATATTTAATCATTATAATTTTCTATTTCATATTTTAAATTATTTCCAGCATTAGAAAATTTCAACAATAATTATTTAAAAAATAAAATTATTTTTATTCTTATGATTATTTATTATTATTAGGATAAATTAAGTTAAAACTTTAAAAAATTATGACAAAATTTTTGGATTCTATTTTACATTTCCTATACGTTTCTTATACAATTCATATTTGTTCTATTAAAATATTTTTATAATTTATTATAGTAAAAGTTTCCTTTATTTTTTACTATTTTTGAAAATATAGTATTTTGTAATTCACATGTATTTCATAAAAAATTGAAACATTTTGTAACTTAGTTTATTGAAAATTTTTAAAATTTCTTACCGAATAAAATATTTCTAAAACGTAATATGTGATAGTCCCATAGTTTTTTCTTCTTAATAAGAAATTGAAGCCAATTTAATTGTAATCGCTCCAATGTTTAATATTATTCTTATTATCAACAATTCATTATTATCTATATATTATTTATTCTTAAACTCTGATCAATGGACCTATCTTGCAACTTACATGAAACTTTTAGCAGTTTTCTTCAACCGTTATGATATATATATATATATATATATATATATAAGTTAATCAGTAATACTTCTCATTAACCAGTTTAAATTAAAAAATATTTACTATAAAATTGTTTGATTATTTTAATTTGCGTTAAGTATTAAAAAGAGATTTTATATATCATATCTGCAATTATTTTTAAAATGAAAAAAAATTCAATTACACAGCATTTTTTACCTTTCTCAATAATTTTAATTTCTACTTTTCATAGTTAATATATAATATTAATTGTTGGAAAACTTAGTTTCTTTAAATTTCATTTCATTATAACATAACAAATAAATATTAAATTAGATTTTATTAGAGCTCTTTTGTAAATATTACATACCATATTTTTATTTTATTAAAACGATAAAAATAAGTTTTTTAATTTAGGACTGATTAAATGATTAAATTTGTTATTAAAAATAAGAATTTATAATACTTTTATTATAAAATATAGCAAACTCAAAATAAATCAACGAGACATATACTAAAATTGTTTATATAATTACATTCTTACGCATATTAATAAATAAATGAAAACATATATTATTATCTTTTATTGTTAAGTAATACTTTTTTATGTATTTATCTTTTTCAAATTTTTGTTCTATCATATTTTATAATAATTTGAAAGGAATTAAAATAATCATCAATATCATCATCAAAATGAAATCAAAATGATCAAAAATATCATCAATAATAAAATAATCATAAAGAATAAAACATAAAAAATATTTGTACTGTTATTCTTTAAAAACCATATAATAGTAGAATATTAACAAAAATTGTATCAATATTCTTACTATTCTTTAATAAATTTATGGAAACTTTAATTGTATCTAATCCTTTATAATTTAATGTCTTAACATCTTTAATACCTTTAAATTCAATAATCCAAATTGATGTCTTGCTCTATCAACCCTGTTCGAAATTGAGGGTTTGTTTTGTGGCTCGAGCTGCGAACTCAATAGTTCATTGGATTAGTCTCTCGCCGTAGCGATTAGTAGGAAAAAACACAATTGGTAGGACTGTAGGTATGGATATTGTATATTCTTGAATTAAGACATCGTTTATTCTGATTTATTAATAAATATAATATTGCAGTTTTATGATTGTTTTAAGTGACAGAAATGGTTGCCTTTTCGAAGTGGTGTCGATGCTGTTGATGTTAAGTTTGGTCTATGCTGATGTTGTAAGGATCAGCATGAGTGATCGACCATACTCATTAATGAGCATGGGAAGATGATAATGGTGATCAATAGTGCTTAGTAGGGAGAGTAAGCATACTTAAAGGATGAAAATACTGTAGTCTCTGTGGTAGTTGTTACGTAAATCAACCATACTCCAAAGGTAGTATGGGAGTATTAGATAGCTAGTCACACGCAAGAACGATAAATGATAAGTCTTCAAGTACGGAAGAACTTAATAATAGGTAGTTATGATTGATTATTTGATAACTGTAATCTGCCCTTCATAATGTAATTAAACGGATTGGATAGGTGAACGAACCTTCTCCGGCCTGGTCGGCCTGAGAGCGTGTTGCTGTCACCGTTCTTGACAGATTTTGTGTAAAACGTGATTCGAGCGTCAATGACTAGCTTGTACAAAATAAAGGGGATATACCTTATGAACTACCGACAGGGCACGCTGTTTGACTGCGTGGCTGCGCACCTTATTGATTACAATTCCAATGGCGACACTGTTAAATTATTAACTTATTGTCGCAGATTCTGTTAATAATGCACGCATATATTGTAGGTAGATTGATAACTGATACTAGATAGATTGAAATTACACTGATTAGTAATCATAGATGAGTGAGCGAGTGCTAGAATTACAGTGAGCGATAACGGTTGGTTGAATGTTAGATAAAATTACAGTGAGCTATTATTGATATCTAAGTAGCTAGCAAAAACACCGTGAGCTAGGTGCGTGGCGACTGAGTAGATCTTAAAAGTACAGTGCGCGGTACGTGGCGAGATGGTCTTAAATATTCATGTAGCAGCTTGCAACGCCGACAGCAGCGCCGATGCCTGTTGCTATGCCGAAAATCGTAGTAACGTCAGAGAACGAACCTTTGGAATATTCTCGAAACATCGAAGGACACAGCCTCGGAATGTTCTAGAAGCTTCATCGGCGCTTCTATGTGGAAATATTATCGTATATTCGAATTTACGGCGTAGGAAAATTCCCGAATTCGCTGAATCGTGTTTACACACTCGAGCGTCCGGGAGCTTGTACTATTCCCAATTTAAATTCTTGAAAACTGCTCCAATTTCCTAACAAATCATATCTTTTACTTTTCTTCCTTTAATCATTTTTCTAATATTGGCATATAAACTATATATGTATTCATTAGTTTAATTTAATATAATATTCATTTCTAATGAATATGATGTATCCATAGTAACTCTTCCAATAAGAATGACCTAGATAATTTCCCTATTCAATGATTATGTAATTTTGCTATCTTTCCATTCATGATACACCTTCAAAAAATATATATTTCTTATACATGAAGAATAACTAAGGATATTATTCTATACATTTCAATTTTTAACCGACATAATTTATGTAATACCTTAAAGACATGTAAATCAATTCAAATATTTTATAAATGTAATATTTTATAAATTTTTATGTTTAAGTAATTTTCTTTTACTTAATTCTGGTTTACTGATTATTATTCTTTTATTCATATTCTATATTTTTGAATTTGTGAAATCCTCTACTGATAATGATTGTCTGATACTTATAAAATTAAAAAAAAATTATTTTATAATTTCAATTATCAATTATCAATAAAATTAAAAAACTTTTAAAATTTTAAATTAATTTAATGTTTTTTTATTAAACTAATATTTCATTTATTATATTATTAGATTATACTATCTGACCAATATATTATTAGATCGTATATAACTTCATCAAGTATAATTTATGTTAATAAAAAATATTATAATTAATTTTATTAATGCAATTCTTGTATAAAATAAATTTATTTTGATTAAATTTTATTTTTTTGTTGTTAATATTTTCACATACTAGCAACATACATAATTTGTAAAAATTTATATCTATTAATATTTAAATAATTTTATTGATTTTCTATCTATTATTTCAAATATTATACAATTCTAATGAAATTTCATGAAAAATATAAAATAGTTGCTTTTTGTAGTATTTATTAAAATTTAATTTTAATATTTAATATTTAATATTTAATATTATTATTTATTAGTATTTAATTAAAAAAAAAGAATCATATTACGTTTCGCGTATGATATTCTTAACAGCTTCATCCGATGATTTTAATGAAAATATAAATAAATTTTAGACAGCAGTAGAAAAATACCTACATAGCTTGCAGTATAGCTAAGCCATTTAAGAAGACACAACTGTTGTAGAAAAAAAATGTGCAAACAAAAATACGATATCTAATAAATATATCATTGAAGTAATACAACAATCAGACTTTGTTTTTATTCTTTTCTAATCTTGAAATTCTTCCTCTTACTCTGTCTACATTAGAGCCAATTGCAAAATATTATATTTTCTTACAATTGTTTTGAAACTTACAATATCTATTTCATCTAAGATCGTGGATAATTTTTAGATACAATTTTTCCGTAATTTTGAATTTGATTGTAATTTATTATCAGGATAATTCAATTTGTCTTATAAGAAATCGCTTCTAATATAAACAAAATAAAGCGACACTCTGTATTAATAGATTAATCAAATACATTAATAATCAATTAAACTGTATTAATACATACATTAATATTACATTAATATAACATTTTCTTTATATAATATACTAACAATATTATAAATATAATTTTAATATTAATTTTTATTCCACATTATCAATTTAAAGAATCAGAGACGTCAGAATAACTTAATTTAATTAATATAAATCTACCTTATGTTGTAATTGACACTTTCATAATTATTTGTGCCTACCAATGGTCATAGTTAATACAGTCATGTCAAAATTGCTTGTCGACATTTCTTAATAGCCGGATTTTTTCAAAGTTATAGTTTCTCATATATTATTTTATGTATTTATTTTCTTTTTAAAATAAATATAAAATTAATTGAAATATTTCCTATATATTTTTGTTAGAAAATCAAGAACATTTATATTAAAATCATTGATATAAAATCAAATTAAAATTTTTTATTATATATTTTTTTTAATTTTAGTATAAAATTCTTTGATTATAAAAGAAAGAAAGAACAATTTTTTTCATATATTATGTCTTTTTATAAATTATATATTATTAAAAAGCAGAATTGGAATTTAAGGGAATGTATTTTACTTTAACGATATGAATTTTTCTTATAACTGTAAAGCACTTACGTTCTTTCAATCAAATTTGAAAAACTTTCCTGTATTATGAGCTAAATCATGTATCTTAAACCTACTGTGGTTTTATCTGCGAAGACTGTACTTATAGATTGATTTGTATTCAATACTTGCAAAGAATGAGCATTATTGCGTCAGATATGCCAGAATAAAATTTGAAATTTTTTCAAAATATCTATTCAAACAGATTAATTTTGTACTATTGGTTATTCCTATAATAATAATATTAGTATTTTATGCATTAGTCGTCCACTTGATCATTAATTTTTTCACTAATTCCACTTTTTCATTAATCTTTTTATTAAAAAGAATACTTTACAAGTTCTAAATAATATATGAAAAATTATTATTATATACTATTAGTATCAGTAATGACTAATTAGCTATAGTGATTAATATTAGTAATTGTTCGAGAATGCGAGACCCTTTTTCAACGCAATAAAACATCTGGCAAGTAACATCGTAAAAATTGTATTTAGATTTTAAAACTTTCTTGCTCGCAATTATCCTAGACTTATCCGCAATTATATAGAAGCTCCTCCTAGAGCGATAGTGCGGAATAGATTCCAGTACGCGTCGTCAAGTTCGCGCCCGCAAAACGCGCGTCCTTTCAGCAACCCTCACCTTAGTTCAAGTTCGTACGCTTATGAAATTAAGCATCAATTAGTGCGAGTGTCGACAAATCCAGTTTCGCGCCACTCTGCAGTAACATTCAGTCATTACGCTGCTTTCATAACCTCAACCACAAACGTGCTCAGTCAAACAGCGCTAGTGTCGACGAACGAAAACTTCGCACCATTCGAGATTCATATTCAACAATCAAGCTGCATAGATTAATATACGTTTGCCTCCACAAACACATTAATTCAACCCAAGAGTTAGTTCGACAATTAATAATAGTAATACTAGTCAACCTTGTCATCAATAAATAACAGAATAAATAGCATTTACTTCAGACATATTTATATTGTATTATTATAATATCCCTTCCACTTGTGACCCGTCATCGCTACCACACAACACCCGTGGTCTCTGAGTTGTCAACGGCATCAATTTGTATTCATCGAATCGGCCTTGATAAAACAAGCCGGAATGGCGAATACACTTTGAACATGTTATGGTCCTTCGAGCCGGATAGCCAGAGAAACGGGCTCATTAGACAGTAATCTTCTGAGCTTAATAAGTGGAAGTTAATAAAGTATAATCATTATTAATACAAGAAGACTTTTATATAAGGAAGACTTTATAATTACAAAAATATCAAAGGAGTACTTGTGAATTCTTTAAGACACGTAAGCACTCGTCAACCCTGTTTTATTTTCTAACTCTATATTATTTCAGGAAATGTCGCAACAAGACGAAGGTCAACATATTGAAGCCAGTGTTAACGTTCCTATCACCCAAAAGAAAGAATCTCGTGTAACTCGCAGCATGAAGGACAAATAACTGGTAGATCTTAATGCCAAAATCAAGGCTCAACGCTTTCGAATAGTCAATAAGGGAGTTAGAAAAACGAATCCCTGCACCATCGTCCAACACAACTGTAGATGAAGCAGCGGGTCTAAAAGGAATTTTAGACGAAGAACTTTTACACAGGAACAAATCTTGATGGAATCAACATGGTCAACTGTAATGGATTGGCACGAATATTTGACAACTAATATCCAACGAAATCAATTCAATCTATATGTGGGCGTAAGCTTCATGGTCAATCACTTAATAGCTAAGCTAAAGGAAGCAAGAGAATCGTCACAATGCGAAAGGCCACATTATGAAAGGTCACCTGAAATCAGGCCTGACATAAATATGAATTGTTTCCCAGATATTCCCATTACAAAATTCTCAGGCGACTACTCAGAATGGCCCATGTTTCGAGATCTATTTGTCTCAATAGTTATCGATAACAAAAGATATAGCGAGTCGCAAAAGCTCTATTACCTACAAAACACACTGACAGGTGAGGCTGCCAAGGCCATATTGACTTTTCGGTTAGATAGCATTTTACCACATTAATTGTTTTAATTGTGTATTATTATTTTATTGTTTTAATTGTTTAATTGTGTAATTAACAATACATTAAACCTGTGGTGGCAAGCTTTGCGTGAAAAGTATGAAGACCCTCGTCGTCTGATACAATCTTAAATAAATAAGTTCACCGCCATCCGTCAACCACTAAAGGATAATGCAGAAGACATAGAAGATTCTCGCTGTCTCGGTAATGATTTGTTAAAGAAAATGCGACAGCTCCAACTGGAGTCTGATCCATGGGACTGTATGATGATGCATAACACCGTCCAGACATTCTCTCAATATAGAAAGGATCAATGGGAAAGCTGTATAAGTGATACAAGCAAGTATTCCACCTATGAGCAGCTCAACGCATTCCTAAAGGCCAGAGTACGAGCATTACAACACAGCAGACCATCACCTCCTATTAATCAGTCACAGAAGAAAAAATCCATCAAGAAAAACACAGTAAGAGCTTATCAGTCTACCATCCAGACTGAAAAACCTAACCCCAACAAGACCTCAGCACGAACCACGATATGTAGTCATTGTCAAGGTGAGCACTTATTGATGTCATGCAAAAAATTCATCGAGCTATCGCTTACAGAAAGAAAGGCCTTCATCAACAAAAGAAACTTATGTCTCAACTGCCTACATCATCATCCAAGATCTCGTTGCTATGGCGGCAACAAGCGCAAAAGGTGTACACAACGACACCGCACTTTACTACACGAGAACACCAATCCGCAGCCTAATACCTAATCATCTGATCCAGTCAACGCTAATGACGCCACAAGACGGTTTCGAAAGACTCGCCTTACAGAGGTTTTCAAGTTGTAGCGCGGTTTCAGCAAGGTCTTGTGGCGTGTCAGTACCTCCAAAGATATCGTCGACACATCTTCCATGAGTGATGGAAGGTAACGTAAGAGGATATTTTTCTCCTTCGTCCTCTACTAATTATAGCAGCGTTCTTACTGCTAAGAATGGGGCGGCTCGTGTACCATATGTGACTGTAGTCAAATAATATGGCAATATGTTGTTTTGCTCGTTTATCCATAAAATTCTTTGTAGACCCCAATCATCCTCATGTCCTTGATCTGCATATACATTTTACATCAGTACATCTTAAATTTTATGAAAACAACGGACTAAAAGAAAAAATGTTATATTATACTCTACTATTTGTAATACAGAAAATCTGTTTTCATTAAAGCTTCATACTGAAATTATATTGGTTAATTCATATAATAAAAATTTCAAATTTTAGTTTATTGCAATACTTTTATGAAAATTCTATCCTATTTATATTGTATTCAAAATTTTTATCAAACAGAAGTAATATAATCAATTCAGATTTTAATTAATATTTTATAATCTTAATGGTATATGAAATATTTGAAAAACTATGCACTGGATGTGTATAAATAATTAATACGAGCTATAAAAAATATAAAAAAATCTGTCTAATATGAATTTTAATTTAATTAAATTCCGTATTAAAATTCTAAATCAAATTGTAACATAAATTATCTATTTAAAATTAATTTTAAAAGTGGTTTTTATTATTTTTTGTATTACAGAATACTTAAAATTCATTTAAAATCTGTTATTTAATAAATTTCAGCTTGTACAAAATAATGATAATCACTAGTATCAATGTTAAAAAAAATATTTATTAGAAAATGTAATGTTTAGTAAAAAATATATATGTACCACCATTATTGATTTTAATAATTGAGCTGTATTTTTTATAAAATAATTATTAATAGACAAATAAATAATTATGTTGAAAAGGAAAGTCTAAAACAACAGTTATTATCCATACAGTTTCAAACATTGATCTTTGAACAAAATGTTCTTCGTTTCAGTTTTAATCTATCGATATCTTTGATAGATGAACCTTTGAAGGTTCAAACGTTAGTTCTAATTAAAATGAAATTAAATAATGTAGAGAAGTAACACCGTAATAGTAAAGTAATAGGAGATATGAATAAACTATAAATGCAGTTTATTACTCTCAAGAATTATTCATCTTTTATTTTTAGTGGTTACAGCTTGCGAAAAATTACTTTCTTGAAATTAGCAAAAGAAAAAGAAAAGATATTGTGGAACAATAATATTTAGGAGCGATAGTAATTGTTGATAAATATTTAGAATTTTCCATGATAAAATAAAGTACAAAATATAAATGAACCAAGAATTAGTTTGTAACAAAACAATCTTCATTATCTGAGTATGTTCAAAAAATTAATTCCACTAATTCGACTCGTCAGCCAAATGTGTAAAATTAACTTAGACGAAAAACCACTAGATGTTGTGTGGGAAAATGTCGGGCAAGTGAAGGATTAATGCACTGTTTCAATAATTAATACATTTAATTTTTACAGCTGTTTATTCCATTTATTTCACTTTATTTCGAAGTTGGGATAATTAACCGTGATGAGATTACAAATGACCTTTATATTTCTTAATAATCATGTGGTGTTGAGATATACTTTTATTGGAGAACTAGAGGATGATCAATTCCTTATTCTCTGCATGCAACTGGTGAGATTATGATTTACTGTGAAAATAAATAGGTTATAATCTATTGAAAATTATCACTTTGGAGGTTATGATCGTTGTAGTGTTCTGACCGAACACTACAATCTTGTCGTGTTTCAACTCAACACGTCTTGCAGTTGCCTCTGAATAATGGGCCGTGTAAGAGCCTAAAACAGAGGTTCTGCGGAGCTGTGCGCCACTAGTGTGGCGTCAACAGATGATCGGTTGCGGAAATGTGCGCCACCAATGTCGCGCTAGTCGCTGATCGTTGAATGAAATAAGAAAGCCACTGTGTGGCGTCAACAGCTGGTCTTACTTTTGGAGCATGTATGGGAGGCTTCTGTAGTCGGACTATCAGCTGTCCGTTTTCAGAGTAAAGCTGAGAGATGAAGAATCAGCACTAGCGGTAAGAACTTACTTGCAATGTAGTGTGATGCTCCCAGTCCCTCTTCGTTGGCTTGATGTGAAGTTCCCTTCTAAGAATTACAGTTCTTAAGTTCTTTCTTGTCTCCAGCTGAGATTATAAGAATCTTAGAACCTATGCTATCTAAAGCTTGACGAGATCAATTTTGACTGTATATTGAATCACAGTAACAGAAAGACATTTACAGTTCTTAACTTCTTTCTTGTCTCCAGCTGAGATTACAAGAATCTCAGAACCTATGCTATCTAAAGCTTGATGAGATCAACTTTAACTATATATTGATTCACAATCGTAGAAAGAATTTTTACTAAACTCAGCTGAACGACTTTGTCTCTGGTCCTCCTCCGTGAAAGTAAGTCATGACTTATCCTTTCAACCAGGAAAAGAACAAGAATAAGTAAGTGGTACATTACATTGCCCTTCTTAAATAGTTGACTGACCCGATTCCACTTGGGACCCCTTCTTCTTTCAGTTATCCAATCAGAGGTTGACCTTGAGCAGCACGATGGATTATGCACGCCTTCATTTCCACTTCCTTCGGGGCTCAGTCCCGAATATCCTGAATATGCTAATACGAGATAGTGTCGGAAAGTGGGGAGCCTTTACTATTGGTAGCCTCTCCTTGGTCGCCTCTCCCTTCTCTCGGACTTGGCTAGATGAAGGGTCCTCTACGGCGTGGTCGATTTTCAATGTGATCGACAAGATACGGCGTAGTTAGGAACAATGCAAGAATTGTCTTAGGAAGCCGATTGAGCGCGTACGCCTATTGCTTGTTGTCGCACGTGCCGGGTTTTGAATTGCAGTGAAATTTAGGAAATGTTTGTACTCGATATTTTACGTATATCTGATACTCTTTCAGAATCTACGTCTTCTTGGCAGTAAACAACAAATTAGTTTGACTGCACTGGAAAAGCATGAGCACGTTTTTAGATAAGCAAGAATAAATAAGCTAACTATTCACTGGAGTTTTCCAGATGTATTGACCGTCTCAAGTGTCGAGCGACCGTGGGAAGTCGTGGCAAAAAACTTTTCTCGCAATCTCGAACAGAGTTTCATAAAAATGTTTATTAATTTATAATTTAAATTAGTAAAATCTGAAATAAGAATATAACAACTTCTACATTAAATGTAATCAAACCATTCAGAAAAAGGCAAAGTTTGTTTAAAGAACCATTTTTGTTTTACTTGAATTATAATTATTTCAAATTTTCCGCTTGATTAAAACAATTATTCAAATATTCTGATATTAATATACAATTAATATATAGAACATTTTTCCAAATTCATGATTTTTTAAATTAATGTATTTAAAAAACATTTTAAATCATAAAAAAATTTCAAGATAAAAAGAATGCATATAAACGTGTAATAATGGCAAGTATGTGCGCAAATACTATATGTCGTTAAATAGTTTTTTCTTATATATGGGAAGAGACATTAATAAGTTAAAAAAGGCTACATATACTTATAATTAGTATATTATATTATATTATTTTATATTTACAATATTATATTATACTATATTTAGAATATTATATTATATTATATTCACAATATTATATTATACTTATTTACAATATTAAATTGTATTATGTTAACAATATTAAATTATATTATATTAACAATATTAAGATTATATTACAAGGACATATATCTACTTATTCTGTACTCTGTGCACTGAAGTAAACGAATCAATAATTTCTTTGTTGCTTCCCACGATTTAATTAAATATAATTACTTATGATATATAGCTCACATTAGAACAATGTCAAATGTTCTAAACTAAATTTAATCTAAGTCTGAATAGCCAATCCTACTCAAAGACGATTATAAGCCTATAACAGGAATGATCCAAACATTAATTTAAAAATGAGTCTGTGTTTAGAATTAACTAAAAGACCACTAGATGTTATGTGGGTAAAAAGAGTGGGCAAGTGGAAAGATTAGTGCATTGATTCAATATTTAACACATCTGTTTTTTATTTCTGTTTATTCCGTCTATTTTCCAAATAAAGGAATGATTATTGTTGATGAAGTTATAAATGAACCTTTGTTACTCTGTGGCGGTTGGCACGTGGCGTTAGTGTGCACTTCGTTTGGTGGTAGGAGATTGCAAGGTTCCTGATCCTCGTGAAGTGGTGCCATTGATGGTAGGTTACCCTGAGAAAAGAGAAGTTGTAAGCCTCTTACCACTTCTTCGAGTAATGCCACGTGGCGAATCTGCTACTAGTTCATGCGCTTGTGTACAAGCGGCTTCTATTAAAAGTTAGGCTCAACACGGTATGGAACTGAAGGAGCGACGCAGGCTTCTCGCGTCGCAAGGGCTAAGACCTCCTTGGGACGTTGGAGATATCGTGTGACCTGGCGGAATCGCTCTTTTCTTTTACGAAGATTACTGACTACGCTTTCTTCGGATTCAGCTTCACGATTTTTCTTTTTTTTCTTGGGACTTTAGCGTGAGTGTTGCATGAGTGTTTAGCGTCAGTGACTTTTCTATATTTTTACACCCTCTTTATTAATTTTTTAATTAATCGGTTCCATATTGTAGAATAAATTATTTGCATTTTAAAATGTTTTTAATAAAAATAAGTAATACTAAGGATGAATTTCATAACCTATTTTCATGCCTTTAAATTTTTTCATTGCATTCAAATAAAATAAACTAGTTATGATCATGTTTTATTTTGCACATTCATAATTAAATGAATTTTAAAAACATAATTTTTATGTATTATACATATATTATATTTTAATTATTGCTCATATATACAAAATATTAACTTATAAAGATATATACATTTTCAGATATTATATTTTATTATATTGAAATTAAATATTTTTTAATTATTTATATTAAAATTTATTGTTAAAAAATTAATATTTACAATATTTGCATTCTTTACAAGTCTACTTAATTATTTAATGTTATTGAATAATTTTCCTTATTAAATACTTCTTATTAAGTAGTAATATTCAATAATTTATTTTTTTTATTCTTTCAAGCCAATAAAATATTGTGATGAATAAAATATAATAAAATACATATACAAAATACATATTTAACAAATACGTACTTATTTATAATTTTATTCAAGATTATTTTCAAGAATCTTAATATCGATACAAATAATTCAGATTAGTTAAAATCTAATAATTTTAATGTCTGCAGATATATATTATAAAAATTTATTTTAAATACTTCATTATACTTTTATTATGAAGAATACTGTATAATTTATGTTAATAAATATTTCAATAATAATTTTAACAGGTTTGTATATAAATACTAATTATATTTTAAGACTACCTATATTAATTTAATAAAAAATTATATTTGTAACAATAAACTTAACGAACAAAAAATTAGTTACATAATTTTTGTAATAAAATAGATCAGAAAAATATTTTTGTATATATACATAAATTGTATTATAAAAGAAATTATTAGTAATACACTTAATATTATTAATGAATTTTTATTTATTGAATAATTTTATACTGAATCTTATGTATTATAACAAATTGAATTGTTAATATTAATATAATTATATAATATTGTTAATTATTAATATATTATAATATATATTATAAATAAAAATTAATTACATTGTAAATACCAAAAACTAAGTTGTGGAAAATAACCGATTATTTAAAAAATGATTTTTTAATTAAATTCTTGTTAATGATTATAAATTTATTATAAAAATAAAAAGAAACTAACCGTCATATAAGTACGTTATAACATTTTAATTATTATACAACCGCAGAAATAGTAATATATTGTAAAAATATATGTCAATGCCAATTCGAACTTCCATTCGTTAAAAGAACTGGTATGCCAATTAAACGCTTAATTAATATGAATTAATTATAAATATATAACTTTAATTATATTTAAAATCAATTATAATAAAAGTTATTAATTTATACTTTCATTAATTTAATTAAAATTCTATGAAAAATAGAAAAAAGATAAAAATTATTAATTTAAATACACTAACAAAATTAAAAAAAAAGATTTTCGAAATTATGAATGAACATATTTAAACAAATTTTTACAGGTTATTCTAATACTGTTAAAATTTTATTTTCTTTTTCACTCTCTCTCCTAATATTTCTCTCCTATTAATATAGCAATTTTTATATGTTTCTTACATTTCTTAGACATAATCTCTAATATTGTTAAATACTTAAGCATCTATCACTTGAATATATATTGCAGACTTTTTGAAGATGCATGTGGTCAGAAGTACAAAAAGTGATGAAATAGAATAAAAAACCTATAGAATAATATAATCTTATTATTTCAATGCAATTAAAAACATTTATTCAAATTAAAATTTACTCTATGGAATTTTATTAATTTAATATTATTTTATTATAATTATATTTACCACCAATAATAGTTCTTTTGAAAAAATGTGCAAATACTCATAAATCATAATAAATAAATTGCTAGAGTTCTTTTAAGTAGAAAAGGTACTTTCGTAAATCAATTATAGTTGTAATCGTCAATGTTTTATCAAAAGGTATCCTTGCTTTTGGTTTAAAGCTCGGATATTATTTAACTGATACTGCAATTTTCATACGTTTTATGTAAATACTGTATATACTTTGGTAAAGGATTAATCACCAATTAAGAGTATTTGTTTCATTTAAACTTAATATCAGTGTGTGTTAATTTTTGTTACTCTAAATATCATGTACACTCAAAATATACAAACCCATAGAAATTTTTCAAATTTACGTTCAATGACCAACAAATTTTTTTATTAGCTAAACTACTATATATTGATATTATGTTGATTTTTTCCCAAATTTAAATAGAATAAAAAAAAACTACTCTAAATGAATATGTTTTCGAAACTACATTTAATTATACTTACAACAACAAAATTAATTATATTCAAAATAACTTCAAATATTATTTTTAAAATTAAAAAAGACATATATTTTTCATTATCATTTTCATTACAAAAATTCTGTCAAGCATGTAAAGCTTTAACTTGTTCATGTTCTTACATTTAAAATATATCTTTATTCCTTGAACTGTTAGCGACCATAATTAAAAATAAACGATGAAAGCAAATAAACAAAATTGACAAATTAAATTTTTATTTATGATGTTTTTATTTTCAATTACATAATATTTTATAAGGCTACACCAATATATCTGTGTACACAGTTGGTCTCAAAATTTTTGCCCGTTTATTGGTTAAAAAACGTCAGTCTTGTCATTCACAAGAAGAAGTACGTTTGCATTTATCAATAATCATTATTAACGACCGTAATAGAAAGAGGTAGTCTGTAAATTTTAAACAATCTTCGTGTATCAACGTAATCGATACTTTTTACACCTTTCTATCAAAATATATATGTATATTAGATTTATTAAATTTAATTAAAGGATTAATAATTATTTTATACTTACTTTCTACGTATAACTGATTTTAAAGAAAATTAAAATAAATAACTTAAAAAAACATAGTTCTCAATTACTAATATAATTAAATTCTTTCAATAGCCTGGCGGTTTTATATAATTATTCTACATAAATAATAGTACAATATATTTATTAAAATAGTTTATATGTGTATATAAATTATTTTAATACAATAATATAAAATTTATCAAATATTTCAATCCGTACTTCCAATACATTATAATTTATGTTCTTTAAAGTTATTTGGATAATCATCAAAAATATAATTTGAAAGTAAAATAAAAAATGACAAATGAATTTTATTTGAACAATATTATTTAGTTTATATTATTTTTATTATTATTCTTTCATATCATTATATACTTATACTTAATCCATCCATTAATACATTATAAATTAAAACTAGGCTTAAGATAACGTGATTACACTCATAGAATTTTATTAACAAAATTAATTCAAAAGTATTTTTTGTATATTGTATTATATTAAAAATTGCAAAATTTAATTTAAAATCTCTAATAGAAGTATTTAAATTTTATAAAAAAATTTCTCGCAATTTACAAAAAAAATAAAATTAAAATGCAAATGCAAAATATAAATGCAAATATTGAAAAATAAAGATGCTTGTGCAATGTCATTAATATTTTGAGAAATAATTCAATACTAAAATAATAAGCAATAGTTTTTTAAAAAACAAAATATTATATCTGCTCTAGTAGTCAATGTGCAGTTTATGAAATGTCCGCTTCAACAGTCAATTTCGCGTAACCCCAATCGCTAGTTTTCAAACCAATTCTTTTCAAGGACGTAAAAAGCCTATAAACTCAAAATTTTAATATACAAAAGCATAAATAAATATATTCACTGTAAATTATCATGCATATGTATTATACAATTGTATACAATATATTGTATATAATACATGAAAAAAAAATAAATAATTTTCTATAGTTTTAAAAGTTTTTATAGCTAATAAAATTTAAAGGTAATGTTAAGTCCTTGAAATGATTTAATAATAAAAATTTTTTTCTAATTTCTAAAACGTTAATTACATAATTATATAAAAAATAAATAACTATTGTGACAAGAGCAATATGAAAAATTTTGATAATTTATTTTTATATTTAATTTTATATTTATATTTTTATAAAAGCAAATATTTGTATAAAAAGCATATTTATTGGAACTTAGTTAAATTTCCATTTCAAAAGTGAGATTCAGCTAAAAAATTATTAGCGATTTTATTGTATAACCTAATTTTTAGTTTTACAGATTACATGATCTCTGAGCGATAAAATATAGCGTTCTTTAATAAAAAGGTAAAAAAAAAAATATATAATTGTAAACTTTGATGCATCAAGTCTTTTACATGTAATTGTATAAATCAAACTTTGAGAAAATTTTTATTAGTAAGATATTATAATTACATTATATTCTGATTTACTAAAAAACTAAATATAATAAATTCTTATATTAAAGTAAAATATATTTATTTTAATATCACATAAAATAATTTGACATACATATAGAAAAATAACTTTTATATTAAATATAATATTAACCATAATAATATAATAATTAGCAATATTAGTTAATTTCATATAAAACTAAAAAACTATACTTATTTTTAGTATGTTTCTACTTTAATTGTTTATACATTCTGTTATGTACATTAATAAAACGTACTTTTTTAGATTCATCAATTTGTTATTCGTAAATATGCATAGTCAATGTAGTGAAAGCGTCTGTCTATGCATGTGCCAACTTTGGTATTTTTTCGAAACTCTCTTGTCGTCCTTTTCTTTTAACAATGATTGTGCATCTCGTTTTCTAACTTGGAATCTTATGCATATCGATTGAAAGAAAAATAAAGAGTAAACGAGAGAAAAATATCTAGAGTAAGTTCAATTTCGATTCAGCGTCATATCGATTCGTTTTTCGCAGAGCATACATTATATATTAAAACGTAAAAAGTGTGCGTGCAATAAGGCAAGAACGCAACGGCGGCTGGTAAGTTAAAAAGTATATTAATAAAAGTAAATAAAAATACAATTATTTAAATATTTTCAAAAATATGTAAAATTATTGAACATATTGAACATCTTAATAGCAATATCAAAAAATTATATTTTGTATAATATTTCTCTTAATAAATGATAAAAAATGAGGTCAGATATAAAATTATAAAATATATAAAAAATATATAAAAAATATAATATAATAAAAATATATAAAATATATAAAAACATTTATTAAACATAATATAGATTGAGTAATGCATGGAAAATACAATAAGGAAATTCAAAGTTTTGTGATAACTAAATAATAAAACGATCGTTTTCTTTTATGTTGAAATATTATTTTGTACGAAAAACAAATTAGTTACTGTAAATTTATAAACATTTTTTTAAATTAAAAAAAAAATTAAAAATAATGGTAAAATGTTTCAAGTTTAAAAGAATTAAAATTTTGGTTTAAATTATTTCTAACATTGAAAAACTATAGAAACTCTCCTTTATAGTATTTCGTAATACTATAAGTAGTGTACTATAAGTGTATATTTATATATACTGTATGAATTAATATTTGTCAATGTAATTAGAATTAAAAGTTTTACTTTTAAATGACCAATAAAAACCGAATTGTTTAATAGAATTAATAAAGGATTATATAATTTTATATGTACATAGTTTTAAATAAAATTAATCGGTAATAACGAATTTATCTTCATCATTAATTAATATTATATCTATTATATAATTATTAAATACTTTTAAAAATATTCTATAAGTTTTCAGTATCTCTAAATGAAATATTAATATATAATATATATTAAAAACTAATTAATATAATTAGTAATATATGATAACTATTTGTGTGTTTTATTTATAAACTATTTCAATAGTTTAAAAATAATTTAAAAAGACAAAAAAAAAAATTTGAATTATTTATATTTGGGTTGAAATGTTTAATTTATATACGTTCTTTAAAATACAATAAAATCACTATTATAAATTTGTTTTTTATTATAATATTTTACTATTTTAAAATTAAAAGATTAAATACCATTGTATAATTAAAATTTTACAAAAATTACTTTCATTTTATCATTTTAAGGAAAAACCTCAACGGTTATCATTTCGAGGAAATAATTCATCGTGGCAGCAACCAAGAAATGGTAAGATCTCACCGATTCTCATCGTCAGCGTAGAATCATTATAATGATTACAATCATTAATTGTAGTAGTAAAATAAATGAAATACCAAGCACGAAAAGCAGACGTGTTAAATACTGAACTCAATCACTATCCCTTCCACTTCCCCACACTTTTCTCGCACCGGGCAACTGGTGGCCATAGTCTAATTCTAAACATTTTGGTCCTTCGAGCCAGATAAGTGGAAGTCAGTGCATTCCTTCAGTATTCACACGACCAAGAGACGTGCAACTACACGCTCTGATCATATACCATCAACACTAACGAATCTCCTCCACACTGTAAGTATTACATTGTTATTTTCCTGTATACTACCTCATTAAGAAAATGCAAAACTGCGAGAAGAAGGAAACAAGGGAAAGTACAAATACTGAAGTGCCTATTACACTAGAAAGATAAGATCGTATAAGCCACAGCGGAGATACCGGCTCGCTTTATCTGATTTGGACACGTCCATTGAAAAAGTCTTAGGTGTGAACGAACAGGTTGAAGAGTTACACAAGGCCTTTAAAAAAGAACACACTTACCTTGAGTTAATATAGCCGGTAGCGTTAATAAATCATGAATACTTCATGAAGAACGCGCAAGGCGAAGAACTCAACCATTATTCAAATGCGCAATCACTCATGAATTAACTACGTCGCGGATTAAATAAGTGAACAAAACCAACCAAAAGGTCCGAAGATGCATTACCAACAATGGGGCAATCAAGGAAAGTCGTTCGTCTTTCAGACGTTCCAAATCCCAAATTCTTAGGCAATTATTTAGCATGGCCTATGTTCCGAGATTTGTTTCAATCAATAAAACTGGATAAAAGGGCTCAGTGAGGTACAAAAACTGTATTACTTCCGAATATTACTAGAATTCTCACCAAGAATATCTCGAGTTTTCCATTAGAAAATGATTCTCTTGCACTGGCATGGGAGAATCTAACAAAGCGATATGAGAACTCCCGACGATCAATACAATCTCATATCTATGAGATATTAATCCTCTATAATCATGAACAGTGAAAGATGGGGCAGAGTTGATAGAAGACCTAATTAATAATGCACGTGACTTGCTAAAAAAGTTACGCCAGTTAGACCTCGAAACTGTCCCGTGGGATTGCATAACCGTCCACCAAATCACATAAAGAATCACCCAGTACACGAGAGATCAATGGGAAAGCTTAATAGGTGACTCCGGCTCGTACTGCAAGTTTGAGCAACTCAAAACGTTTTTAATGTCCCGAGTAAAGGCTCTGGAAAACAAAAAACAATCTTCGAACACTAGTCGTCCGGCCCTGTCTCATTCATCGAAGAAGAGGTCGGTGAAAGTCGTTAGTTAAGACTCAATCGAAGGATCTACAAGAAGGTGCCAAGAATGACAATATATGCTATTGCTATCAACGTTCAAAGAAATCCCGATAGCGGAAAGAAAGAATTTCGTAAGTAACCAACGCTTGTTTTACAATTGCTTGAATCCCCACACCATTTACATGTACAGAAGCAAACGCAATTGCGTGAAGTGTTACAAACGGCATAATACAGTACTGCGTGATGATTTGTTCAACCAAGGAAGCCACAGTTCATCGACACTCTAAATGAAGAGAAGGTGCAATTGTCACTACACATAGACCGTTAAGCTTGACATCCCTGTTGGATACTACATTGGCCAAAATAAGTTCATCATCGACAACGCTACAGGCTCTGAAATCGTCTGAAGTCGCAGAGGACATTGTTAAGAGGCTCGATATACCTCGTCAACGTTCTGCCGTCTTCAGCCATGGAATTGGAGGATCTCTCACAACCAAGACACAATCTGTTGTTTCACTCACCTTTCAACCAAATCATTTTTACTCCTCAGTCACTATTATAGCCCACATTCTCAACATATTGATTACAATGCTCCCATCCTTTAAAACATCAAGCTAAGCATGGCAGTATCTGAGAAATCTAACACTAGCCAATCCAGAATATCTTACACCAAGACCAGTGGATATTGTTCTTGGAGCAAATTTATATGGACAGATCATTAAGTCTAAAATCATCAAACATTCTCCGTCTATGCCAATAGTGCAATTGTTAATTTTTGGATGGCTAGTACTCGTGCCTATCAGTTTGAAAAACTGTTTGACATCAGTAGCATACTACACGTCAACACAGGGTGTAGAAGATACCTTGCAAGAACTATTAACAAGGTTTTGTTGGACACCGGATGAGCAATAGTGTGAGGATCATTATAAAAAAACTCATTCACGTGACTCAACAGGGAGATACATCGTCGGGATTCCATTCAAGGAATCACTTGAAGTCCTCGGCAATTCTCGCAACACTGCCCATCGATGTCTGTAAAATTTAATGAGACAATTCTCTAGAGACGAAGATTATCGTCAACACTATCAGCAAATCATGACAAAATATGAGAAACTTAAGCACATGAAGAGTCCCAATGTCCCATCATCAAACTCAATACTATATGCTACATCACGGCCTACTTAAGCCATATAGCACTACCACAAGATTAATAGTGGTTTTCAACGGCTCCAGCGCTTCGACATCAGGATACTAAATCAATAACCGTATACATACTGGAGCAAATTTGAGCCCAGAAATTTCAGACGTGTTTAATCTGGATACGCCGACATTGACGTCTGTTCGCTACAGACATCATAAAAATGTATAGGCAGATAAAAATTCACAAGAACAACTGGGATCTGCAAAGAATCCTTTGGATCGATAAACAATACAAGGAAGTGCCATTTCATCTACAGAACCTCTGCACGGCGGGCGGTTTTCCATTGGCAAAATGGCACTCAACAAGGTGAGAGGTACACACCTCTATTAACGCAGTCAAGAAACAGGAGTTTTAATCACATTTGACAATTGCACAACCAAAATACTCGGACTACAATGGAATCCTCATGAGGATTTATTCACATTGTTAACAACACAGTTGAAAATAATCACTCCACCACACACAGTATACTATCAGAAATAGCCAAAATCTTTGACCCATTAGGTTTTGTTTCACCAGTTGTGATCAAGGCAAAATTGGTCTTACAAGAACTATGGATAAATATATTAAATATATTTATATCCCATTTATAAATTCACATGAGATATCAATTACTATGTCAAATCGCCGCTCAGTGAAGTACCATCAGAAAAGATCTCTCAGAGTTGAACAAGATCACAATACCTCGATGGTTTAACACAGAGAACACATCAACAGTGGAATCACATGTTTTTTTTATGCCTCTCAATTGGCAACGGCGGCAGTCATATAACTTGCTGTCCAGAACTCAAATGGTATTACAGTTGCCTTTGTGTGCTCCAAGACTAAGGTATCACTCTTCAAGTAGTTCACCATCCCACGGTTAGCTCTGCTGTGTCAAAACTTATGTTGTACGTCAGGACCACACTGAACGTAAAGATAAAGGCAACATACTTCTGAATGGATTCTCGGGTAACACTCACATGGATCAAGTCTCACGCATCGCTCTGGAAAAACTTTGTGAGAAACAGGGTTACTCAAATTCAGGAGATTACTTCAAACGCTCAATGGAATTAGGTTCTCGGTACGTCGAATTCTGCCGCTTGCGCAACCCAAGAACTAACGACTAGTCAGCTTCAAAATCATCCACTATGGTGAACTGAATACCATTGAAGAGAAAGCATAAATCATCGCCAATCAACCAAATATCCCAAAGGGACTTGGAATTGGATAAAGGCAACTCAAGCTACTTTTATCAGTAACTCAAGATCCTTCAGTCTCGGGCAAGCTTGCCGACTGCTCATGCATTCCACCACCTAACCGCGTAAACCGACATCCAAGGAATTATTAGAGCTGGAGGAAGACTAATGAGAGCATCATTAACACGAGTAAATAAGCACCCCGCTGTTTCTGCCACGTCATTCACAATTTTCATACCTCATCATTGCTCATGCCCATCTCCGAACTCTTTGACCATCTCACAGATGTAGTTTGCCTGAAAGTTGGGAATAACTGCCAGAGCTGTGTTACTTATGTCTCAACACTCAAAGCATACAAGATCATTGCATACAATGAGGGTACAAATGGTCTTTGGAAGGGTATATTACGGCTTCGGATTAACACTGTTCTTCTCTGATTCATTTCATTCCATTTATTTATCGTGTAACAAAAGATCCGATATTATAAGACTCGACTTTGCAGCAGGTTAGATGGCGCAATATATACCAGAAAATTTTCGTATTACATTGACTAAGTATAGAAAATATTATTAAGTTTTTCAAATTATTAACGGAACTTGATATATTCAATAATACAAAAATCATTTATTCAAATGTCAAATTATTAATTATAATTTTAAATGCCGAAGACTAAATAATTTATTTACAAAAGCCAATACGATTATTGTACAAAGAATGCTTATAAAATATATTTCAATGATATGATTTTAAATAATTGTCAAATTTTCAGAGTTTACCTTTTAAATAAATATAACAACATTCTATAAATATAATCAAAATATCAATAAGGATGTATATATACAGATTTAATACAACAAAGTTACACAATAAAGTTATTTATTGATAAAATTTACTAAGTACATTTTATTTTCAATTATTATAACGATGAATAGTAATAAACTGTTATGCATAATGTATTTTAACTTATTTAGAAACAGCCAGTATTACTATCGATATGTAGAATTAAATAATACTCTTAACAATCCAGGTAAAAATTGGCATTTACAGTTTTGATTATAAATAACCAGTCAATCATATAATTCGCTAAAATTTTTAAAGATGTCTCAACACACTTATATTGTCTATGTAATTTATAGATGTATGACATATTTTATATTAACAGTTATCTAAAGAATATAAAAAAATTAATGAACCAACTGATAATCAAAATAAAAACTACACTGACAGTTATTCACTTTATAATATATTATAATTAACTTATCAAATAATTTTTTTTTAATTTATAACATTTCTTACTAACGGGTTTACATATATCTGTTCTACAATTATTTCATATAATTAAATATTTTTTTTAATAACCCAATTTTTTAAAAGTACTTTTAAAAAATTCTAGAAATATTAAAATAAAAATACTTTATGAATAAATATTTACTGTTCGAGAATGCGAGAACATTTTTCCTTTTTTGTCAGTGCAATAAAATATCTGGCAAGTAATATCGTAAAATTTGTATTTGGATTTCAAAACTTCGCTTGCTCAAAATTATAAAGCACTAGTGTCATCAAACATCTGGAAAAACAATACCATAAGCACGGGAAAACCTATAGTTTAGACATCTGCATTTTCGTTCCGCTCGGCAACTACATCAAGTATTACTGCAAACGAACCTTCCTTCCCCTTCCCGCTGTTGACAAGTTGCAATGCTGTCACCAGATATGTCAGCGATGCCCCCCCCCCTTTCCGCTGCCGACATGCTGTCGCATGTAGCAGCAGCAACGAGAGATCTGCTCATCATGAAGACCCAGAGACGACTAGGCCCTTAATTAACTCCGAAGCCAAAAGAGGCGCTGACCTCGCACTATAAGGGAGGAGTCTCTGATTGGACAAAAAATAAGGGAAGGGGTTCACGTCAAATTCATGGTCAGCAAATGTATTTATGGGGCGCAATTTTCAATACTTATTTACTCTTGATACTTAACTCTCTTAATACTTATCACTCGTGATATTTAACTGTCTTGATATTTACTCTTGATAGTTTTTCTTTAGTAGTATTTTCGTGATATTACTCTTTATTGAAGTATCTCTCTTTTTTGATATCTCTCTTTTAGTAATACACTCTCGATATATTAAACCCTTGAGACATTTCATACTCAGTTAAGTTTCGTGAAAGTCCATTTAGCGCTATTTCGGGAACGACTTACACTTCTACGGATTGTCCATTAACACTGTTACTGGAACAGTAGTTACTGCGACGGAAGAACCACGACATAAACCCGTATGTCCACTAACGCAGTTCAAGAAACCGTAGTTACTTGTTCCAAGGGAGCTACGACAATCCGCCTATTAGAGTCCGAAGACGAGTCAACGATTAGTCTTTGTAAGTAGTATCTACTACAATAAGCAACCTTCTAGCAAGTGTCATAAAATATCTGGAAAAACAATATAATAAACACGGGAAAACCCACTCAGTTAGGCATACGGATTCGCTCCGCTCGGTAATTACTTCAAGCAGTATGTACTAGCGGACCCCCTCCCACCCGCTATCAAAGTTGTCATGCTGTCGCCAGATGCGTCAGCGGCAACGAGAGTTCTTCTTGCCACGAAGACCAAGAGACGATGTTTGCCATCGCAAACACATCACTTCAACTCAAGAATTATTTCCATAATTAATAATAGTAATACTAGTCAACCTTGTCATCAATAAATAACAATAAACAGCATATACATCAGCCGTATCTTTATTGTATTATTATAATATCCCTTCCACTTGTGACTTGTCATCGCTATCACACAACACCCGTGGTCTCTGAGTTGTCAACGGCATCAAATTGTATCCGTCGAACCGGCCTTGATAAAACAAGTTGGAACGACGAGTTGCATTTTGTACATTTACAAATCTGAATATTTAGTTAAGAAAATGTATTTAATCTCACGCTATTCTCATCTCTAACTTCTGAGTTCAATGTTCAAGAATAACTATAAAATTCAACTATCAATTGAGATAAAAAACAGATTATTTATTATCTGTCAGATTTGTGTGATTAATATCCTTTTTTTACGGGAATTATTTTCAACTATAACTACTCCAACATGAAAATGTTTTAATCAATAATATTTTTACACTTATTTTTAGAAGAGGCGTTTGATCTTTATTTTATAACAATAAAACTGTTTAATCCGAAAAATAATAGAAAATGACAAGATTTCATATTACAATGGAAATTTAAATAAAGCAATTTTATTTTATCTAAATGAATATTTATATTCGTTTAAATATTTTAATGATTTGTTGTAATTGTGTTTAAATTAACTGACATTTTATAGAAAATATCAGGAGATAATTTAAAATTAATAACAATTACAATGGACACAAATAACAATTATAAAGAACTGTAGTAATTTATATTATTTAAAATCTTAAAGGAATCGGATGAATTTTTAGTATTTTAAATATTATAATCTAATTTGATGTATGATCTATGATCGTTGGTCTATGATTTTTATTATGTTTCAAAAATTCTTTATGAAAGTTATGTAACAACAAAAACTTATATATATTATTATTATTATTATATATATATATATATATATAATTTTTTGTTTTCTCTATACATTTATGAAATTCATAAAAAGATGTTGTGGTTGAGTACATAAAAAAGTAAAATAACTTCGTTTGAAATATAAAATGAAAAGTCTCAAGCATCGTTGTTAAATGGTTAAACATTAGATACGGAACATCAGGGTATATATACATTCATAATTAAATATAAATTAATTCATTGCGATGATAATTGTACAAAAGTAAATAAACCATATTTTAATAGCAGGTATTTTTCCCAATATCTTTCGCAACGCCAGTGGAACCGTGGCTCAGATTGTTTACTACGATGTGCTATTGCCGCTGATCTTGGTACAACCCTTGCCGCTAATCCGATCGATATCATGATAACTCGATACACGAACAGCGTCCCCGTTGAGTCTAAGGTTGCTATATATTGCCATTTTCTATGAATTGGAATAAAAATAAATGCAACATATAACAATGTTTTTAATTATTTTATAGTACGATAAATTCCTATTAATTTTTTAAAACTTGTTTCTTTTCCTATGTAATGATTATTTTAATTATTTTCTTTTAAAATTTATTGCATTTATAGAATTTTATTATTAATTAAAATAAATTTGAATTTAATTAAATTTAATTTTAACTTTTTAGTAAATGATACGGAATAAATATTTATTTATAAAATATTTGAATAATTTTTTTAATGTATTATATATAAAATTTAGTATTTAAAATTGTTCTTTTATGAACAATTTAACGTATATTAATTAATAAATTAATTTTTATTTATAAAAGAAATGTAATAAATATTTATATTTGTAAATAATATCTTATGTTAATATTAAAATTAACAAAGATTATGTTTTCAGCATTACACTATTAAACATATTGCTTGAATAGAAACTTATCTTGAAATACATATCTATTAATCTTTAACAATTTTACATTTTATAAGTATATAATAATATACGTATATAATATACATATATACGTAAAGTATATAATACAGAATTATAAAGTTATAATTACTAATCTCAAAAATGTATTTTGTCAGATATTGCTTTTGTATTATTTTTAAATTTCATATTTCTTGCTTTTTTTATATTTTATACACTGAGATTTTCGTTTATATTTAAACAATTATTTTTTTTCTTCTAATATAAAATAATAAATTGAATATAATTTTATATTATGTATGTTTACATGTATTAAAAGAAAGTATATTAAATTTAGTATAAAATTATATATATATATATATTAAGAGTATTATTATTTAAGCAAAAAGTCCATAGTAATTATTTTCAAAATGCGAATTTGACAGTATTTTTGGCTGATATATATAATCCTTGTTCACACAAGCAGTTGAGAAAGTAATGGTTCGTAAGTCGCTCGATAAACAGATAGATGAACGTAATAGACACCTTAAGTGTGACGCGTACTTTGATCTCATGCTGTTTCATGCCATCTGTAGTAATAAGACTTTACTAAGTAAGTAGTTCCGATTTCACCGATTCCGGATTTATACTCTAAGTAGCTGCTGAAACACCGCGTTGTATACGCACGCGCACAGGTACCAAAACAGACTACTTCACACTATTGCCTCTGGTAGCATTCGGCGCTATCTCCGCGTCTTTACTCACGCTCACCTTCTACAGCCCTCCTGTTGCCTTCGCTTCTGTCTGATAGAGTTCGACGCCACCGCCCGTTATACTTATTCAAGGCAAACGGTTCCGAGCGGCTTGAGAAAGTACGCGTGTGTATATCGTTGTACTACTAATGCGATAGCAATACGAACTTCTTCACGGTTTGACTATCCAGTAACAAAGAACAGAAACTCGGTGCGCGCGACGGCCACCGCGATCGTGCACGTATTTTCGTGCTTGTGTCTCTGTATCCATCTTCCGCAAGGTTATGTATGAGCTGGTGCAACGCATCGCAGGGACTAACTTTTGGGCGGCAGACGACGTCAGTTCCGACTGAAGCCCCAGTTCAGACATCGAGGAAGAGCTCGAATACGCAGGTAGGCTGCAAAGATGCATTGCCCTTCGGCAGCGGTCTGAGAAACGGCCTCGCGTATGGGAGCGTTACATCGTCCCACGGAGTCGACGCCATGACGTTACGACTGGCGCAGGACGAACCCGCTAGAGACGGCACCGAAAGTGTCGCCCGGACCTCGCGGCCTCTCGTTCCAATCCCATCTGTACGGAAGAAATTGGCTTTCCGGATACTGTCGTGTGGACTTGTCTGCATACTCATTTTATTCGTTAAAAGTGCGTCGAGTTTAACCATCGTTCCACCTTTCAATCCATGCGTTCCAGCGCAATAGAATAACTAATGTTATAGACCACGGATCTATAACAGCAACAGACCATAATAATTTTATCGAGTCTCTATTCTGAGACCGTTGTCATATATTTTTAGAATCTACATCTACTATAATATAATGTTACCTTCGGACGTTAAATTACGTCAGAGACTTGCCTTTTTTCGGAAAAAATTACCTGAACTGACGATAAACTCACTTGTACATTTATGCCTTTAGAAAAATTATGCGGACGCTTTTCTCGACCAATCGAATCTAACATATTATTATTGCGACTTCTAAATAATGCATTTCTTTAATTGATTGCGATGTGAACCTATGCGATTATCATAATTAAATAATGACATCGCGTGTTACTCTATAATTGTCAGTTATTACATAAATTTAAAATAAAGTAATCGATAATGGTAAATATTATTCCGGCAAAATTTTATTAAAAATTTAATATACCTTCTGTTATACTACCAAAACATCAACACACTGTTATTGTATATTGTTTGTTTTTCGTGATTCAAGTACTTTTCCTTAAATTTGTTAATTATAGCTTTTCGTAAATATCCCCTTCAAAAATGCGTATACAATTTAAATAACCTATCTATGTAAATACAATTTCAAACAAAATTAAATCAATATGAATTGTCTATTCGAAAGATCTTTTTAAAAATTGCTACACTTATAAAAAATAATGATTTTTTATATTATTATTTCTACAGTATAAATTATCGAATAGAAAAGTTAAAACGAATTAAAAAGTAACAAATAATATATTTTTGTAATACAGAAATTGCACTAAAATATATGCTGTCTTACACACAATATCAATAAATGTACGGTAACAAATTAGTTTAATTTCACTCGATTCTGAACATTAATTGTATGTCAAAACTAAGTTTATTAAAAAAAATCTTTATCTATAGTTTTATCTTGTCCAAAATTACATTATAAATTAAATATTAGAAAACTGACATTTCATTGTATTTTATTTAATAAATATTGTCCATTATTTTTTAATAAAAAATGTTTAACATAATTATATTTCATAATAATATACATTGTCAACGATTCGAAAAGTATGAGTACATTAATTGTGGTATTAAATAAATTATTCTCAATTTTAGTCTGCCACTCAATTTCGTATTACAAACAATAGAGAAATAAAGAATAACTGTTAATTCTTTTTAAATAGCATCATACATTAATTACTCGTTTCTTTTTTATGAACATTACGTAGTTCTTTCATGTTAATTTATAAGAATCAAACTAACATTTCTTTTTAATCGAATATATTTCCAATATAATGGCTTTTCAAACCAATTTAAACATTTTAAAAAGGATATTTAAACTAAAATTCCATAATTGTAAATACCAGCATTTATTCATCAAATCTTTCGATACAAAGCATACTTTATATCATAAAAAATAAAGTGCATGAATCTTCATTAAAGTAAAAATACCAGAATATTTTATTTTTCAATTTCGAAACAGTAAAATTAGACAAGAGATAAAATTTGCTCCTATTTATTAAAAACATAAAATTGTATTTTATATTTAACTGAAAACTTATGCTTCTCCTACAAAACAATTGTAAGCATTTTTAAAAGTTGTTTACATGTTTCATTAATTTTTTTATTTTGTTATTCAACACATTTTACTTACATTTCAAATTCAAGAAAATTGAATTGATGAAAAATAACATGATAAATTTATTCACTATCTTAATTAGATTGGAAATACAAAATGGTTTAGACAAATTTGGATTTTGTCGAATTATTAAGTCTTTCTGAGGTTACAAGGCTTAATCTAGGAAACATTATAAATAAATTATATAGACTCTTAAAAATACATAATTGTTATTATGTAATTGTTTGTATATTAGTATTTCTCATTATTTACTATTGATAGAAAAGAGTACTTTTTATCAATAAAGTAACTAAGTCATATTGATTAATTTTGTATAATTTTCAACGATGTAATAATACTATATAAATAAATTGGAAAATAGATGACAATATTGGACCACAAATTTTTCTTTTAATTAATTATGAATAATATATAGAATCGTTTAGTCTTCTATTTATTTTAATGATTACATCATTCATGTTTTGTTAATATAAGTTTAAGTAATTACAGTTACATAGAAATTAATGCACACTGTACTATTTTATTTTAAAATTATTTCAAGTTGATTACAGTAACTTTTTAAAATAAAAACTATTTCATTATTAAAAAATATTAAAAACAGAAAGTTTTAATTATAAATTTTAGAAATAAATCTTACAATATATTTTTATAAATTAAAATTACTTTCATGCAATTAAATTTTAAATTCATTTTTTTAAATTAAATTTCATTCATTTCATTTGGATTCATTCCTATTTTTGAGAACATTATATAAATGATGAAACATGACATATTAAATATATGGACCTCCAGTAGATTATATATATTTTCAATATGATTTTATATCCATTAAACTTATTTATTACTAATAGAATGTAATTTATTAAAGTAATTTCTAAAGTCAATTATTGACTTTAATTAAGTAAATTATTGAAAATGATAAAGTTAATATTATATTTTAATTAAATTATTCTTCAGCTTCAAAAATATTAAACCATCTTCTAATGATTTATTCCTCACAACAAATATTTTATAATTAAAGTATAGCTTTTAAAGTAGCGTGCTTTATACTACTAAATAACTACTAAATAATCTCAAATTTTATACATAAATAACTCTTACTTTTAAATTTAATTGTTTATTAAATTAAAAATATAATTGTTTACATATTTCAAATATGTAATTTAATTAATTCAACAGATTAATATGCAATGATAATAAATTTAAGAAAATTAATTTTTCCGACTGCTAAACATTATTTTTTTATGCGTTCATCAAAAGTGTACTATGAATTTATCCAGTATTCAAATACAAATTACAAATGAATTTTAAAGTAATTTAAAAATTAGAATTAAATATGTAGTATATGTAAGTGGGTATATATTCAGACCGATATATATGCCGCAAGTAGGTAAGAGTGTGTTATCACAAAATTTTTTTAGAGTTTAGTAAACTTCATTGTATATATGTAGATAAGAATTTCATGTAAGATATGCAATGATTAGCTACTATACACACGTGCATCGGCTCTGATTTTGTTCTCTCGCGTGAATAAACGTAGTCAAAGTACATATGCATGTCGCCATCGGTGTAAGTATCTCTCAAGCATCGTGGCGAGTGTTTTATATTTAGCAGCTGTCTAGAGTGGCCAAAGGAACGTACTTTCGAACTGGAAGTCTTTTCACTTGATTTCGACTATGGGGCTAATCAAAACTGTAGTGAGTAAGCGAAGGATGGGAAACACGAGAGAGAAAATAGAGAAGGTAAAATTGTCGGTCGAAAACTGTCGTGGAAGCAGGTTTTGCAGCTAAAATTATAATATGCAACTCCAGCACCTCAACTATTTATTTAAGAAACCTAGGATTTGATCTTTACTATTTATAATGAGCTTTTTGCTGATTTAGTCACACGTTAATCGGGAATTTATTTATTGATTATTTACTCATCGTTTGTTTTTATTGATATATATGAATGTTTCTCATTTTTTCATATTAGTATTTCTGTAACATTGTGATAGCAAAATTTAGAACAACTCTACCACCTACTAAAATTTTTTACTCCACAAGAGAAACGATAAAAACACACGCAAACATCATTCTTTTACATGATATTGTCTATCAGGTTTTTTGGAATATTGAATAAGAAAAATAAATTATTAATTGTATTAAATCTACTTTAATACTGTAATTTCAGTATAATAATCCTTTCTTTCTACTTTAATATAATAATATATGGATATTTATATAATAATCATATAATTAGAAGTATAATTTTATTGAAATGTTTACAAATTTAATATAGATAGAAAATTATTATAAAACTAAAAAAAAATAATTGAAATGTACATGTAAATAAATTTCCACTGTAAAACTTCAAAACTAAATAAAATTGTAGACTTAATAAAGTTATTGATTTGCAAGGTAGTATAACTTTCCTTATAAAAATTCTTTAAGTACAAAAATAATTTATTTTTCGTCATTTGTTATAGTTAAAGCAACAAAAAATATACCTAAATTTGCGTTTAATATAATAATAAATTATAATTTTAATGTAACAATTAGTTACAACATACTATCTCTAAAGAAATTATGTTCGACGTAAAAAAAAATTCGATTATGAAAATGTAAGCACACACAATATTGAACAATTGATTTATATGACATAATAGCATTAGCATATTATATAATTTATCTTACAATAATATTATTACTTTAATTCAAATTTTAAATACTTATCTTTAAAGTAACTTTTACTGAATTTTAAATACAAATATTTGTTTTTCACTTTTCATATATTTGTTTCAATATATAAATTTAGTTACACTATCAAAATGTATGTTCATCATCTTCGATTTAATAAATGTTTGGTATATATTGTACACTTTAATTAACATGTATGAACTCATATTTTCTGTAAGCGGACTTTGAAGTGAACCAATAAGTGATTCCAAATTTAAAACAGATCAGCAGAATACAAAATTTCATCCACAAGTTTAATTTATATTGTGTATAGATAACGATCATACTTAAGTTTAGTGTATACCTAAATATTTTTTTATTAAATATTTTGCGTATTTATGTTTGTGCATATACGTAAGAGAATTTTTAAGTTATACTTTTGTATATAAAATATTATTTTTTAAATCGATAAATTTGTGATATATTTTAAATAAGAAGGTTTAATATAAATTTTTGTCTTTTGAATTTAAAATTAATATTCATTTATATAATAAACTTTAATATAAAAATTCAATTGATGTATCAATTCCAATTTTCGATTGAAATTTTAATAATTTTGTTTTAACAAATAAAATACATTAAAATCTAAATAATTAATAAACTTGTTACTTTGTAGTACAGTCTACTATTAAATAATATATTAAAATGTAAAATAATTTGATTTTTTATGCAGTCTGTTGATTATTTAGATAATACAATAATATATATCCTCTATACATTGAATTATTTGTTATATTATAATATAGTAGTTATATATATTATATTATATTATATAATATATTATATTATAATATAGTATATTATATAAAGAATTATATTATAATATAATTTAGCTAAAATCTTTATAGACTCTAGACAAACTATGTTTCTTATATATAAAAACATCCTTTGTAAATTAAAACAAATTAATATAAATATAGAGAAATTATTTTTCTTAATATATTCACTTAATTGAGTAGTGTGATTATCTTTTGATTATAAATTTAAAAATGTGGATATATTTAGTTTAGTATTTTATAAAAGAAATAATGATAATAGTATGATTGAAAATGTTTCTGAAAATACAAACGAGTTCAATTATTTGAATTATTTAAAAATACTATACTAAATAAAAACAAAGTCAAAATTGTATATGGATGATATAGAAAGTTTTTACGAGTTTAAAAAATTGTGAATAAATGCAATTCAACGATTCATTACTTTAATTATGCACAAATTTATCAGAGTAATTTTTTTCCTTTCGATCAATTTTTAACGGGTGAAGAAAATTAATAATTTAAGGTAAGATAAATTTGACGTATTAATTTGAACAATCAAAAATTCGCTACGTATATATAAACAAATTTAATTGAAAAAAATAAGATCTTGCTGATGTGTTGATATGGTAATCAAAGCATCTGCAGTATTTCGCATCTAAAGCGAAGCAAACGCCATTCTTACTTTAAATATGCTAAATATTAAATAAATTAACTTTCATGTAAGATATGAATAATAAAAAAGGATACATCTAATTTTTGCAGAAACAACGTTGACTAATGCTTTTAAATTCGAGCTTTAACCCCTTTCGGTTACAAACTAAAAAATTCAGAATTTTTCAATCGTTATTTGACCAGTATATACTTACATATAAGAAATGCAAACAAATGGGATCTGCCGGATAATCCTCGAAGCCCTGTAAAGCTATTAACATTCCGTGCCAAATACCACGTTCGAATCACAGAAGCTATAGCAACAACAATAAAATTTTTTCGAGCAGACGTCTTGACTTACCCCCTCTCTTTTTCACTCTGTCGTCAAAATCAGTATGTTCATGGGCTCTGTTTTTTTCTAGCTTTCATTGGTCTTTCGATACTACTTTTTCTAAATAACAGTTTCATTATTCCCTCCTCTGCTTTCAAAAAAACGATATTCATAAACAAGAAAATCTTGCAGTAAATAAGAGATTCTCAGATCTTTGATTTTTTTCAAAATCTATGAACTTTGCAAATTAAATATTCTCTGATTGTATTAAAAACAAACGAACTTCTTATAATTCGTGTAATCGCTATAGTACAATTGGTTGAAAATCTTACTTGATTAATAAAAAATTATTTTTTAAAATAAATTATAAAACTTTACTATTAAATTAAAGATTTGTTTAATCTATTAAAAATAATAACATTAAGAATATATTAAAATAATTTATAGATATTTATGTTTTAAAATAGTTGAAATATATTAACTTAAGAATAATAAGAACATGTTTAATTTCAAACAGAATTTTATGAAGCTAACAAAATATGATTTATAAAAAATTTATATAGAATTACACAACATGTACTTATTGCCATGTAGTAAAATAATATATAAAATTAGGTAAAAATTGCATTAGAAGCTTTTTATATTATATATAAAAATTAATCGGAATAAAATAAAACATTAACATGATTGTAGGCAATGAACGGAATGAAAAACGTGTACTAAGCAAAATGATGAGGCAATTAAGTATAATATTTATTAAATTTAAATAAGGTAAAACGACAAAGATATTAGTGTGAAAGTAGCTCAGTTCTATAAAATTTAAGATAGAACGACTGGACACAACATCAATGGTTTTCATGAAAATAAAAATAGTGGAAAACTGATTAGCTAGGACTTGTAATTTAATTGATTGTCTTTCTTTAAAAATTAGTATTAGTGAGCGTTACCTCCATGAACTATGTTTCTTATATCTGTTTAGTGGTCTATAAATGGTATCTACTCCAATCTTTGCTTAAATGTTATTTACAAATCGATGGTTATTATGACAATAAGAGAATTAGTCCCCGCAGAAAGTATCTGAGCTATTGCATCAAAGTTGTTAAATCTGAATGAGGTTATAACTAGAAAATTTACAAGGAATGCAAAAAAGGCGTAGTAATACAAAGCCAATAATTTGATATATCCAGCAAATGAATAGCTGATGCTGTAAATATACTTCAATATTCTTTATTCAACGTGGTAAACAGAGAGGAAATCTTACTTTAGTCAGTACACTAGGGAGTTACCCATCTATTAAACAAAAAGATGGATCTTGTGTTTATCTTTCATTCTCAAACTAAAATGTATTGTATTTTCTTTCTATTTCTGTCGATGAAATATCGACATTAAAATATTAAGTATTCGAACATTAAAATTTTAATCTCGTTCAAATTACTAATACATTTTAGTTAAGATTGTTTAGATTTTAGATTGTTTAGATAAATTGTATAGAAATAAAATAGAAATGTGCACATGTTTAAGCTTCAATTTTAATTTATAAATATTTAAAACTATAATATATTAATTTTTTACAAAAAATAATATTAAAATAAATACATTATATCAACCTTTTCATTTATAAATATAAATTTTCGTCAAATTTTTTCTTTTGAAGTATAAATATAATATAAATATAATTAATGGTAAAATTTTTTATACTATACGTTAAAATAATAAGAAAGTACATATTTTCACGCGGTTGTAATTTGTAATTTTCAATCCATCGTTATTTATTTTTAGGATATTATTTTTTGGTATTAGAGTGCTGTGAAACTCTATTTTAATATTTCACACACCTATTCCATTTACTATTGTTATGAATCATACAAAAAATAAAAGCCCATTGAAGTCCATTGTAAAAGCAATAAAAGGCAAATAATTATTTATTAGTAACTTAAAGTTAGTTTGAATGGATTAAAAAAATCACTAAAATTGCAAATTAATAATATCGGCAGCATGATTGCTTAGTTATCATGAAACGTCGATGTAATTTTTTAGAAATAATTAGACTCTTACTTATTTTCACAATCGTAAAAACATTGAGATATTCTGATGATCCAAAGAGGGTAAGAAAACTGAAAATAATAGTATTATATAATATATTTGAAATTTACTTGCTCTCTCTTTCTTTCTTTTTCTGTAGTACGCCACAAAAATGAAGATGAGTTTTTCATTGTCCTCGCTACAGCACTCTAACAGCAGCCTAGAGAGAGTTGAACAGACGGGGATCAGAGTGGACCGACCATACAACAGTCTAACTAAGAAGAGGTCAGTTTTATCCAGCTCCATTATTTTACATTATTTCGAGATCTATGTTCTTACGCATTCAAAAACTACGTAAAGAAACTCAAATTATTAGAGATATCGTATATCGGTGCTTTGTTGAGTGGTTATTTTTTCACAAAAAATTAATTACTTGTTATATTAAGGAAAAGATTATAGTAAAATATGAAAATATTTGTAATTTTATTTGTACACATGTTTTACATATATATAACTTTTTCGATTTAAATATAGTATAAAAAATGACAATAAATTTTGAATATCTATGAACAAGTAATAACAATAGTTTTACCCATTATAGTTCTGTTTTATTTTTCTATAAATCGTGAGTGTTGCAAAGGTATATTACACTTTATATAGTTATTTAGACCAATATAATCGTATATGTCACAATAAACTGTAAAAAACGTTTCAGAGAAAAAAGAATATTGTTTTACTATATCATGATCCGAACATTTTTTTAAGATTTCCTTATTAATAAAAACCAAGAAATATATGTTGCTATGCAGCAGAATAAGTTAAATTTATTATTTCAAGGGCTGATTCATAAGGTGTAAGATGTTTGAAATGCAATGCCATCAAAATAAAATTAAAGAAGTAATAGAAATATTAAAATCATTAAACTATCAATGAAATTTATAAAATATCAAATTTTTTATTTCCTTTCTTTTATATTAATTTTATTTTTAAAAATTACTTTTATTTTAAATTTGTCTGCATATTAAATAAAAATAACGTAATATATAAAAAATCTTAAGTATGAAAATATTATTAACCTAAAAATACAATTAATTATATATTATTAATTCTAAAATATTAATATTTTATGTTATTTTAATAAGATTCTTAAATAGCTTTTATCTTAACTATAATATTATAATATATAATTACTTTGGAAACTATTCTTTTGTTACGTTCTGTAACAAAAATAGCTTAAAATATTTAAGTAACTATTATGAATAATTAAAAAATTATGAATAGAAAAAATAAAGCAACATAACTGAAATTAGAGAAAATACTTTCGTTTATTTTTCATTTATTAATGGCATAAAGTTTTATGGTCTACTTGATTTTGTTGTATTTGAATAACAATATTTTAACATTACAGTAAATGTGAAATTAAATAATAAAATTAATTAATATAAAGTATTTTATTTATACTTAATATGAATAATAAAAAGACTAAAAACTTATTTCTTATTAACAGGAAAGAACCAATGCAAGAACAAAGTACTAAAAACTACTCTGGCCTAGAAGACAGTAAAGATGATTTTTGGGCTGCCATACGTACAAACTATGATTACATAATGGATACAAATCTTATTGACACTTGTAAGGTTTGTATCGTACCATCTATTCGCAATGCTGCCATTATAAAAAAAGAACAAAATTATTTAAGACATTGCTTTAAAAAATGCGTAATTTTATTTTAACAATCATTTAGACCTTATTTATTTCTCTATTAATAAATAAAAAAAAAATAATGATAACTTATTCTTATACAGTAAATTACAGTTTAAAAGTAAACTTTACTACAGTCCGAAACTAGTGTTAACCGATATAAGTTTAAGTAAAATAGTTATAAGTAAGTATCATCTTAAAAGAATTTATGTGTTGTCTTAAAATATAGTCGTAAATTTCAATATCTGATACTTCAAAACTTATGGTAACATACAATCCACTATATTTTCATTTATTGTCTTACCATTAAAATAAATTATTATCGATTAACATTTTAGAGACATTTTTCATAAATGAATTATCGTTATAATTCGAAAAATATTTCTTTTAATCATTTAATACTTAATGTTACAATAATCATTTTTTTACAAATACATAATATTATTTAATCAATAAAATTGCTTTTAATTTTTAATATGTTTTATTCTCCACGTGAATATTTTGTCTGTTTAATAAGTATTCTTAATGACTCAGGAATATCATAGTAATATAATATCGAAATAATTAAAGCATTGTGCAATCAAACATAGATTCTTTTTAGAAAAAAATTATCATCCGTTTTCATATTTTATATTATCGACGTTTAATATTATATGAAAATTAATAATTTGTGGCTAGTAAACTAATTTAAATAAAGACATCTGTATTTTTAATAGGACAGTATATATATAATATATATTTACTTATATATACACTAAATTATACTTTTTAATAGAAAGAATAATCATAGTATAAAATTATAATGTTGTATATAGTATATAAAATGTTATTATCATATATAAATATTACAAAATTAAAAAATTGATATTCAAATTAATTAGAATATATATTTGAAATTTCTGAATCAAATATTGAATTGGAACATTGAAATATTGATTTTACATTTATTTATAATATATAAATTATGATAAGAATATTATAATTATCATAATATCAAAACAATTTATTTGTAAATTAATTTTTTAAGGTGATTATTTAATTACATCATTAAGTATATCATTAAATTTTTGTAATCACTAAAGGTATTAATAATACTATTATAAATATACCAACATATCAGTTTACATATAATTATATTTTATATAACTAGTTATGTAAATAATTATAAATAACTTTGAGGTTTGGAAAATAAAACAAGTTTTATAACTTGCCGAAAAAATATTTTTTGAATATTCGTTTTATTTTATGCACCTTATAAACATTAATATTATTAATAGTTAATATTATTAATATGTGTTAACAGGAAGCCAATGGAGAGTTGGCTTGGGACGAAGGTGATGTCTCACCGGTTTCCTGGGGATTAAAAGAAGTCAGTTCTCAATTCTCAGAGCTTTACTCATGGTTGCAAGTTCTTCAAGAATTAATTTATTCCAAAGAAGAAAATCTCTTGAACAAAAGTCTACGTGTGGTATGAAAAATAGAATTGCAACTCAATATACAATATATTTAAATTTTATAAATAATAAAAATATTTTACTAAATAGATCCTTGAACTTATATTAGTTTTTAAAGTCAAATATTTAAAATAAAATATGGAGTTCCCTCTAGGTTTCTAATATTCATAAATTGTTTTTCTATAATATCTCAATATATTAAGAATATGAATCTCTTTATTCTCTTTATTATCTTTTTTCTAAATTCAGACTTATTTCATTTTTTTTAATCTTAATCTTAGTTTATGAATAATATTACTTAATGAAATATTAAAAATTAATATTAATTAAATATTAAATTTAATATTTCATATAATTGTAATAAGATCATTCAACATTAAATAACTGTTATCTTAACTATGTTTATAATATTATTTTATGACTTTTAATTTACAATTAATTATATTTATGTTCGTAGGCCCATACAGCGGAGTTGCGACGTAAGGCATACCGAAGACGATTATTCAATGATCAAGCAGAAAAATTAATTGCTCGCTCTCCTTCTTTGAAGGAAGAAGTTGCTTGGCGAATAGATCATTTAAATGTCAAATGGGATCTTGTTGAACAAATAATGGCTCCAGTACCAAGATGTGATGAAATGGATAATCATGATTTTTCTGCAGGTACGTAAAATTATCTTATTCAAATATTTTATTCATTGTTAATTTAAGGATTACGATTTCCTGATTGTAAAAATTGTAACTAAACATTTCTATAAATAATATAAAGAATATATATTATTACTGAATATTTAAGTATATTCAACATCTTATTTTATCTAAATAAACCTATTCTAACGATTTACCCATACAAGCATATTACCAATTTATAATTTAATTTAAAAAATTAAACAATTAAAAATAAATTTGATATATAACTAAATTAATAATAATAAAGTATTTAATATATCTATTAAAATTTCCTATTATCTAGATGCGTTACTAGTATAAAGCATATATTATATTAGAAACAATTGTATTGGGATGTAATAATTTTTTTATCTATTCTTAATTTAAACGGTTATATTTTTAATTAAATTAATAAAACATACAACTATATAAGATATTTAATAAAAATTTCATTAAGTTAAGATAAGTTATATGCAAATGATATAAAATAATTATATTTATTAGAAATGTCAAATATCAAATCAATTATTATTTTTATTTAAAATACGAATAACAACATTTTGTTTTAAATATTCCATTTTTAGTTTAGAATTTAATTGCAACAAACAATTTTCCAAAATTTTCATTTCTTAAACTTCATAATTCTGAACATTTCTGTAATTAAGATAGAAAAACTTGAACATGTACTATGACTACGTAGAAAAAACTATACTTATTGATAATTTCAATCATAATTTGTACATAATTTTAATGGTGCTTTATTATGCTATATTTATAAATTTATTATATGTATAAAATTATCAACAATTAAATGTATTTAGAAAAAATATAAATTACTATAATTATCTCATTTATCAACAATTATATTAATAAAATAATTGTTTTCAAGATTCAAGAAACTGAAAATTATTTATTAGTAAATAAGTTTGATTAAAATGGCAATATATACACGGAAATGAACAAATTTAAAATGAAAAATTTTTCAGAGATAAATAAATCGATCATTTTCATAATTTAATATTGAAAATATTTACTGCTTACCAAACAAAATAACCACATACAAATATTTATTATTTCTTTTTTTTTTCAAAGAAAGTTCAATATTTAAATAAAAAACTGCTTATATAAGATTCTATAATTTTAAACATAAAAAGTAAAAGTAATTTAAAACTAAGTCTACCAATTTCTCAATGTAAAGTAAACTCCAGAGACAAATCTCTCTTTGTAATTATTAAAGTAAAATGAATGAATAACAATAAATTGTGAACCAACTGTAATTCTATGTTTTTCATGTTTTAAAATAATTAATACCCTCTAAAAATGAAATTTGAACATTATAAACATATATAAATTAGTTTTAAATGTTCTTATTAGTTGATAAAATATCCACGTTTAATTATAACATAAAAAATGAAATTATCATTACAATATTTCGTTTAAATTCTAGTTCGTATTTATGTTGTGTAATATTTATATTATTCAATTCACAGATTTTGAACACGAGGTAAAATGTTTAAGAAAGTGGTTACGTGAAATGGAAGCTCGACTACAGCCACTCAATTTTCGTGTTGATTGGGGCATAACAGAAATTGAAGAAAAAGCTGTAGAGCATATGGTAATATTTTTAATAAAATTTTATATATGGTTATATTAAATATTTAATACTTAATTAAAAACATCTTAAAATGTATAATTTCAATATAAGCATAAGTTTCCATAAAAATTTTCTGTATAAAATCAAAGCGATATAACGTGGCAGGTAAGTAAAATTACTAAAATACTGATTGACAATAGATATGAATCAATTAAAAATTTCAAGTAAATATGAATTAGACTTTTGATAATTATTTTTATTAATTTAATTTTTATATTATTCGAATAATAATTTGAAAAATATTCGAAAAAGTAAGATATAATATATTAAATTTGGAATAATTTCCTTTCTAAACATATAAATAGAGTTATAATATATAGATATAATAAAAAATGCGATAAGCATTTTAATTAATGATACATTAAATTGTAAATATGGAATAAATCTTTTTTATTAATTTTGTTGTAATTGTCACAGACAAACTAATTCGATCAATTTATTAAATTCAATGATTATTTTACATTCATCCTATCTACGTAGATATTTCGAATATATAAAACAATTACATAATATAACTATGTATTTACAAATACATATTTCTTTATCATATGATTTGACACAGTATGCTTTAATAGTTATAAATAGATTTAATAATTTCATGGTTTATGATAATATTGAAGATTAAAATGTATAAATATGTATTTGTTATATGATTTATAGTTTTATTAAACGAAAAAAAAATTATATGAACATAAGCATTTCAAATAATAACTCATTCTTTATTTGATATCTTATAAGCTAATTATTAATTTAGTTACAATCTGTATCTTAAAAAATTTTAATTTGGTGTTAGTTTTTTGTATTATTGAACATTTTGTAATTAGTCTGGTATATCATCTACTAAATGCGTATTATTTTATTTCTTCCTGAACATAACGGACTTCATGATGAAACTGCTCATTCATTCTTCAAAGGAAGTTTTTAAACTTTATATAAATATAATAGTGTTCAATTATATCTGAGCATAATTATATGTAAATTACCACACTAGTTTTATTAGACATTAAAAAAATTGACGTTTTCATGTATAGTACCTCACTTTTTCTTTTTTAATTTATTTAATTTAATACTAGCATGTAATATATACTTTTATTATTGCAGAATATTAATAATTATTTTATTATATTTATATACTTATAACAAATAATTAATTAAAAATAAACAAATAAATATATATGTATATATATATATATATATATATATATATATACATATATTATTTATGATAATTTATATAATTTAAATACTAATATGATTTCTATAATTTTCATTTTATATAATGTATTATTTATTCTCAATATTAATAAAATTAATATAGCGCATGCATTGATAACTATCAATAAATAATTAAATAGATATAATTAATTTTAAGCAAGACAAGTTACTATATATTTCAGTGCAGGTGATCCTTTAAAGTAGAAATAATTAATAATTATATAGTCTATGTTATGCCACTTATTGCCACAGTAAAGTATACAGATAATAACTCTAAGATTCATGTTAGTGTTACTATTATATTGAGGGGGATAGTATTATCTATATTATTTAAATATTTAAAACCAGTAACAAAAAAAGTTAGAATTTCATAATCATTCATAATAAAAGTTATGTATACAAAATTTATGTGTAATTTATTCGTGTTTATATATTCTTAACGGTTGAGTAATAAGTAATAACATTAAAAAAAATTTTTTAATTAATCAGAAATTGTTAACCAATTGGAACATTTTTCATTAAACTATAATTCCTGTTTTTTTTATAAAGATAATAATCCTAGAAATACATAAAGCATTAAATTTATCTGAAAGAAGATATCCATGGATGATAATAATAATACTCAATTCTTTTTCTTGGAATGGTAGGGTTCTTATATTACTCATAAAACTCGTAATTCAATTTATTGAATACAAATTAGTAATTTTTAACACAATGTGTAATGAATACAACTGGTATTATATTTTCACTTCCTTGTATTACACAGCACATCATTGTTTAATTATTTAAAAAATTGTTATAAACTGTAACCTTACGGATTTTTAAATGTATTCATTGATTGATACATTTAAATATTTTAAAATCCAATAATGAAACTATTCTATATGAATAACGAAAATATATTTATAATTTTTATTATAGAAATTTTATAAAATGCTTATAGTTTTGACTTCTACGTATTATAATAATTCAAACATATAAGCTTGTATCATATAAATATAAATTATATAGAATATACAAGAATAAAACAGTTATAAATTTAATTATAAATTATGAAAATACCGAGGTCTAAAAACTTATTCACAATTAATAAATTAAAGATTTTGTAAATGAAATAATATTTAATGTGAATAAGTATTGAGAAAATCTTATTGAAAAAATAGTAATAATTTGAAAATAAAAACATGTTTCTTAAAAAAAAATTTTTTTAATTTTTGTAAAATATTGCTTTTGTAAGATGTACTTAATGGAATATGCAATATATGTTTACTGTATTAAAATTAATTTTTTGATATACTGTCTAAACTTGCTATTTATTGTATATATTGATAAAATATTTTAATGACTTCTTTAATGTCTTATTACTAATTTTAGAAATTAAACAAGCAACATGAACTGTATGCATTATTTAGACATTAATGCCTTGCTTTTAAAAATATACAATGGTTCACGCTATAAAATTGAGATTAAATAAATCGCAATTAAGTATGAAAAAAATTATGCGTGTGATTCTACTCTATTTGATTAATCAAACCAATTTCCAGGCAGTATAGTACGATTAAGCAGTTATCACTTTTTGAATTTTTATAGCGTTTTTCAATTGATCGCTATTTTTTTCGTATAAATTAACTTGACTTTTTGATTCGACGGTTATACCTAATGATTGATTAATATTAAAGAAATGTTATTCCATTACAAATGGAAAAAAAATAAAGATTTTTAACGGTAATTATGACTATAATAAATTGAGTATTTTTCTCTTATACATTTACAACTATTGTAATACCAATTGAAATTCATAAGTTATCAAATTTTATTAGTTTATTAACACGTATATAACACAACTTGTGATATAGAATTAAGAATTCTTTATATGAAATGATAGTGCGATTGATGATACAATTATTTATTATGTTTATTACAAGCTTAGTCCTGTATGATTAATTTTATTTTATAAAATAAAAGGTTCTATCTCATTGAGTCGAAAATATATTAAAAATATAAATTATATGATTATTGAAATTTTTATCACAAGTAAATAAATATAAAAACATGATAACTTTCAAAATAATTTTTTAATTAATGTTTACATAAATATTTTTAAAATGTTAATATTAATAGAAATAATGTGACGAGTACTAAAGTTGTAATCTATATTAAAAGAGTAATACAATTTTAATAAAAATCATGAAGATCATTTTAGATTTATAATTGCTAGGGAGTTAAAGAATAATTTGATATGTTTATTAATAATATACTTATAAGGATATTCTAGATATAAAGGTTTAAAAACCATCTATTGTAGTGCAATTAATGATTTTCACTTTTATTAAATTACAGCATATTGTTTAATGGCATTGTGTTTAATACGAGTTCATTATTAAAAATAAAAGAGTTGAAGGAATTAGAAACAATTTAAGAATTACATATTTATTTCCTGCTCAGTTGTAAATATTTAAGTTAATTTCGTCGTATTAATCGATAATTATCTTATCTGAGAAACTCGTAAATAAATTTTTTTATTATTAAATACAATAAACATGAGAGTTTAAATTCTATATTTATTTCTATATTTTGTACTTGAAAAGTGTGTATATGTAAGGGAACTTTATAAAGTATCTGCACAATAAATCACGTATATTTAATCTTTTCTAAGATTGTATCGATTTCTTGTGTTGGATACACTGGACCAACTTTCTCCATTCTTCCATTATTTCTTGGCACGATACGTGCAAATAAACTAAGCATCGGTACCCAACGACACAGATCCAAACATGTGGATACTGCCGTTCTCTTGTTGTTAACAGAAATACTTTCATTGTAAAATCAAATAGACTTCTAGGAGATTACTTTCAAAAGACATACCTATATATGCGTGATATGTAATTATAAAAAAAAAAACCCATTTGTATTTTCTGCAATATCGCTGTCGTTAGCCTGAAGAGAAAGCGAAGTATACGTCATTTATTTCTCTCTCAAAATATCAGTTTTCTATTTTTCGTTCTACAATAAGTTTCCCATATATTTACTACTTTTTAACTACTCATTCAATCCACTTTAAAATATATGATTTTTTTAATGTATAAATGGAGCTGTTGATCACTTCTTGTTATATCAAGTCTATTATTTTAAATAGTTTTTTTTTTAAAGCTATTAAAATTATGTTTAAATGTATGTATATTTCAATGTTCGACTGAATAAATACTGTAATTATATAATGTATCGAATAAATTTTGCTCTTTATGTGTAAAAAACATTAAATAAAAATTAACTGAATCTTATTAATTTTAAGTATAAATATCACCTTGTTTATGACAATAATTGAGCTGCATATTCCACGCAGTAAAATACTTTCTCTAACATAAATAATCGATGGAAATTTCACTACATAATACTTAAAGATGTACTAAAATTAATAACACAAAACATAATAAAAGCGATAATAATTTTATAATGACAGTAAATTTACAACAGCAGTATGAACGTATAACTCTAATATAAATTAACTAAATGACCTTATAATGACTTTAATTTCATGGATGTTTTGCATTCATTTGGTGCGAGTAAGTAATTTTAATAGCAGCAGATATTTTAATAGCAAAAGATGTTGTTTTTATCATCAATTATCACAATAATCCGCAATTTAGCTGGTTTTAATTAATTCGCTTAAATTGTCTGGAGAGCATTAAAACTAATACTAGGTTTAATAAAGTGAGTTAGACATACAGCATTAAAAAAGGAGCCAATAAGTAAGACGCGAAAAATAACCATAGTAAAGAACTTTTCAAAATATCACTGGGTACACGATATTCAAATGTTCAGAATGTCACCTACTGTACAGTTCTGATGTGTAGGTCAAACGATTCTCGTGAGTATAATTATCTTTCCTCAATCCCCCTACCTGCACACTTTTATAATTGCTTTTTTCTCTTTCACTTGCTCTCTCTCTCTCTCTCTCTCTCACTTTCTCTCTCTCCCTCTCTCTTTCACTTATTCACATTTTACATTTAACAGTTTTCTGCTATATCATCGTTCACCTAGCCACAATATAAATGTTATATTGTAAACAACGAAACAAAAATAGTGATAAATGAAAAGTAATGCAATTTTTTAACCAAAATCAAAGAAAAGTGATGTATTAAGAAATGATATTCTAGTGAAAATAAGAAAAAGCATACGCATTGAAATACGCACATACTTGGAGCTGTTAATTTTACTTCATTATAAATGGAAAAACTTGTGAATATAAACTATTTATACTTACGTATGCATTATTAAACTCAAACATTTGCCGGCATTCATTGGGGCATATACTTACAATAAATACTCTATAGGTGTTACTATTTAAGAGATACAAAAATTTTTAGATCTCATAATTTTGTACCTTAGACATTTTATCTTAATTGAAAGCTAAAATAATGCTCGGAATTCCCAGTAAGATTCAGTAAGATTCAGTAAGATGGTTGATATTTAAAATTTCCTAAACCTCATGTTTATTATCAATTTTGATAATAATTTCAAATAACGCTTTCACGAACTTTATTGATTATTCAAACATGCTTCCATATCGATTGAATGAAACATTAATTTAATAAATTTTGAATGAATATTATTATTATATTACATAATATTAATATATAAAAAATATAAAATGTTTCTTACATTTTGATTTTTAATCTTGTTATTTTAATATAAAAAAAAACTTTATTTTGCATAAATATGTATTTGTACAATAAAATATATTTGTTTAGTGCAGTAAATTACTATACTTGAACTTGCGTAATTATTATTTTCTTTACATAAAATTGATTCTTTTATCCCATTATGTTTTCATATTATATTAACACTAAAATCATAATAATTGAATGTTTTAAAAAAATCATTCATTTTGTAGGATATTATCTTGTATAATTATATTCCATTTTTTAATTTGAAGTAAAATATGTCGCAAGAATATGGAGAAATATAATTATCCAATATATAATTTAAGTTATTTTTAAAATGTAATCTTGCTATAAATTATTAATTTCAATGTAAAATTATTTTCACTTAAGTGTTTTATTGATAGATTTTCGTAAAATGGAATACGATAAATAAGCTGCAGTAATAGCCATTAATAATAGAACTATCGAACCATTGTCGCCACACACTAGAGGACACATTATTTACACTTTTAGTTTAACCTATCACTTCCCAAACTTATATAATATTTAACTGCTATTTAACTGAGAACTGAAGTTAAAATAATAGATGAATATTTCTTATTAACAGTGTAAAATTGACGGCTAGCAATCTTACTAATCAAATATCTAACATAACCCTTATAATTTTTAATCGGACCCTCATGCGTACGTGCAAATTTTTCGTTACTACAATTTTCAATATTAAAAACATTAAAGAGCTTAATTACATGGTTTGTTAGTAAAAAAAGTTTCTAGGTTATAATGCTAATATTAATTTTGTCTATTTACAGTAAATTTTTAACAATATGAACAAATCAAATGTTATCCACACCATATATAAAATAGTAAATAGAAAAATATCTGAGGAAATAATTATTATATTCCTCACTTCTTATAAAATGATTGATAATCATTGCATTTAAAGTAATCGGTAATTTTATTCATGTCGGTAATAAGTTATTCATGAAATATAAACTAAAAATCAATTAAAAGTATAAAACTTTAAAGTGTCAGTAATCATTATGTTAACAACATTCATTATGTTTCGTATAATATATATTTTTTGTTTGCCTTTGATATATCATTATTAACAAATATATTTTTATATTGTAACTAATAAATTATGATTCTATAGTAACAGAGAGTGTTAGTTTCCAGTACTAATAATATTATAATATTATTAATTATAGATAGTTTCCACAAATGTAACTATAATTTGTACTATAATCATATAAGTTAGTCGTCTTAAAATAGGAAAATTTGACTTCATTATAAGAAGGTTTTTCATATTTATTATTATTATTTTTTAGTAAGGCTACGATATTCAAGTAGTCAAGAAGCTTTTGAATAAATAAAAACTATAAATTTTGTTAAAAGCCATATTATATTTTAAAGAATCAAAACGACATGAATTTATATTGTGATATAATTTATTAGTTTTATTAGTTTTTTATCAAATTTATTTTATTTATTTATGTCTGCTACAGATGAGTATAGAATTTCAATTTCAGTTTACGTATTCATTCCAAGGATATTTCCTAAATAATGTTTTATACAAAAAGCACAATTAAAAAAGTATTAGTACAGAAGACATATTTAATGATTTGAATCATGTTGAACATTTTTTATTATTGTCATAATTTGAATTTAAGAAGAAACTATATAAATAGCAAACTACGAATTAATTACTGAAGATCTGTTAAATTTTTATAAAAAAAAATTATGATAATTATAGTTTTAGTGTAAAATTGATAAAAGTTGTGTTTAATTTTTTTCAAAATACTTAGATAATTAATATCAAAGAATAAAAAAATTCTAATTCAACGTCAAGATGATCAAATCACCTGACATTGATCGACTATTAATTAAAATTAGAAGAGTACCAGAACAAGTTAGCACTAACGTTGTTGCATCAGATCATTAGCATCGTTAATACTGATTTATAGGGAAAACAATTCATAACAGGAAATGAAGAAAAATGAAAGAAACTTCTGTATTAATAGTTTGATTTAAGCAATATTGGGAAAGACACATCAGTGTCTATACATAAGTTACGAAAATTGCTTAACATTGAAAAATGACGTTAAAAATAATGAACTTGCAAAGAAAGTTGCGATTTCAACGAACCTTAAACTTGGAAATCTTTACTTAGAGCAATGGATTAATATAATAAATCATTTCTTTTTTCCTTCCGCTCATATAAAATTAACCAGTGAAATGTTCAAACCTAATACATTCTAATTTTTGTTAATTAATTTTTTAAAATATATTTACAGAATATTTTTAATAATATGTAAATTGTTATCTAATCAATGAATAATTAATTTTTACTATTTTTATAGTTTACTATTTAATTTACTAAATATTTGCTATTTAATTAATTTAATCCTATGGAATATTAAATTGAAAATGAAGTAACAATAAATTATATTTTCAATATAAATTTATAAGTAAACTAATATATTAATAATTAAAATGGATTTTTTTTACTTACAATTTGTATTTATATAATTTCATTAAAATAAATATAAATAACTTCATTAATTATAATATATAATGTGTATATAAATAATTCAATTAATCTATAATAGATTTTTAATACTTACATTTGTTACTTAAATTAAACGTAAATAGTGTCAAATCCATTTAAAAAACGTACACTACTCTACACTTTTCACCTTTTTTTGTTTTTACTACTTCATGATACTTAAAATCAAATGACTAAATGTAATAAATAATTAATTTAATTAATTGATAAAAATTGAAAAAAAATTTCATTTTCATAGTAAAAAATTTTATATTCAAATTTTATATTTCATTTAAGAAATGATTTTTTCGTTGACTATTCAAATGTTATTATATCAGTAGGAGATTTTATAATTAACACTTTAATCATTTTATACAATTTTGTTTTCTTTCACTCTTATTTTATTTTTCTTATTATTTTAATGATTTTTTGTTTGAAATGAACCGTTCATAAAATGTGAAAGATTTTAAAATTCTTAAGATAACAATTTTTAAAGAATTGTATGGTTTACATGTAGACACATAATTATAAATCTTAATAAAAGTATTATTTTTGAAAGTAATACAATCATTTTTATTATATTAATGTGTTTTATCGAAATCATGATATTTTACCCTAATTTATTCATCTTAAAGGCCGTTAAAAGCTTTTAAACTTTTTTCATTTTGCAAAATTTTTATGTTAATGCAATTTTGGTAGTATATTTACAATTATCAAAATTACTTCAGTTTTTAAAAAAAATTACTAGTTATGATCGTCAATAACCATAAAAAGTTTTTAATTCTAATGAAGATAGTGAAAACTGACAATTGAATTATTTATTTACTCATACATTTCATCTATATAAAATATCAACACAAATTCAGTTTAAAAAAGATTATTGAAATGACTACATAAAGAAGCCGTTTATGTGATAAAATTTTATATTTATACTTAAGAATAATCAAAATAATAATCTATTCGGTATCTATATTTTATATTTATTAGAGATCAACCTTAATAACAGCTGCAATAAATGCATAATGTTATATGTAAATTTTTCCCATTACCATATTTTAGTGGCCAACTATATAATAATATATAAAAAATTATTGTACGTTTTTGTGAATTAAAAAAAATACACTGGCATTTATATTTTATTCAAAATTTCTAATATTATACGTTAAACTCAATTAAGAAAAAAATTATAATCTCAGATAATTAATTATATTGAAGATTTTGTTTGAAGACTTTTGCAGGAGAGATTATATAAAAAATTTATGAAAGAGATTTCATGGCACTTACATTACAATTAACTTTTAAGAAAAAAATATAGTATTAAAATAACTGTACATTAGAAAATATAAAAGCTAAAATTTTATCTTTATTATCTTTAATCTTTAGTCCTTTGAGCTAAATTTTAACATCTTTAATGATATCTATCTGTTATGTTTTTAAAGAAAAAATTATTAATAATAAACATATATAATGTCGATTGTATTAATGTTCCTCTTGTACTTTTCAACATTAAAATTATTGAGGATAACAAAAGCTTACTCTAATTATGGTAATATCTTTATAAATAGAAATTACTCAATACAAAATAAAATTTATAAGATTGATTTTTACTTTATTACAATCATTATACTTGACATAATTATTATATGACTACAATCACTATTATATCTAGTATTTTTAATCTAGTATTTTTAAATAGTATGGTACAATGAAATAATATAATGAAGATTTCTATAAATAAATAAATGGTGTACTTAATGTTCATCACAGTATGAAAATTTAATTTAATTAAATTAAAATAATTTTTAGAAAATATTTTCAATAATTAAATTAACGAAATTTAACAAAATTAATTATTTTTTAAAATGTATATACTCAAATTAACGTAGAATTAAAAAAAATCATCATGAATTAATTATATGTGCTTGAACATATGCTTTGCACATAAAAGTTTAATTTATGAATGGGAACAAAGTATTTCAGTTGATTATTTGTTGTTTTTAAAAAGAGAAGATTTATTTAATCAAATTCTTATTTGTGATATTAATATAAAAAATTAAAAATCAAAGGATTTTGTTATAGTTTAAAGAAAATTTTTAATCTTATAAAACAAATTTATAATATATAATATATAATAATTTATAATATAAAACAAATATAAAATAAATATAATCTAAAGAACGAAAATTTACTCATTTATTTAAAAATTCAATATTAAATTAATATTTGGAATAGGTGAACTTGTAACTTACGACTCAGAAAAAACCCTTTCATGGACTTACATATATCATCCGCAACGCATTTTACTATCGAATGCTTTCATTAAACAATTCAAACAGAAAATGAATTTAAATATGTTTAAGTATGTAACTTTAAGTATGCAACATTAAGTATGTACTTTAAGTATAGAGAGAACAGTAACTAGCAAAAACCGTATCATTGACAAATATTGATTTCCATTATTACCGCTTTTTTTTTAATTACAACTTGCTTTAGTATTTGAATATTTAATGATTTTCCAAATGGCCCTTTCTTTGAAATTTAACAAATTTTCACATACAAGGATGTGTATTTCATGAATCATATTCCTGGTAAGTTTTTGAGTTTATCTATACAAACATTCATCACGAGCGGAACCGCCCTAAGTTGCTCCTTAGCTGGAATTTCTATTCACACTTGCACGGTATATAAGGATTCTCTAAGATATCCAATTCCTTTAACTAAGTATATCGATAATACCAAAAACAATGCCGAAAGCTCACACCCAGATTGAAAGAAAATTCTCTGGTTGGTGGCTCCCTCCAACTATCCTGGGGATTTAGGTTGCGACGGATCCCCCTCCTTCGAGGCTACGTAGTCGCGCGCATGTACGTTTTAAAAGTGGGGAGCCGGCAACCGGCGCTTGCCGTGATGTCTCGTCAGAGTTTGCTGCTCCGTGAAGCTGAGTGTACAACGTCAAGGTTCGAAAATCTTTGCACACGCTGCCGCTTTCGCTTCTCCTCCACCTATAAAAGCCATCGCGTTTATCAGCACTCTAATGACGGTCGAACGTGATTAACGCCCTAAGGTCGAGAACTCCTTCTATAGGTAATCCGGTATACATTTGGTAAGTTCAACATTTCAACCTAACCTTTGTTCTCCTCGCTTTATCAAATATAGTCCCGTTCTTGCACATTTCGGTTATTGGCAGGAGCGCGTAACGGAAACATCGACCTTTTTAACCAGCTCATCCAAGCATCATTCCAATACGTTGGCAACACTTGAAAAGGCTCGGCTAATATTTTTGGTATCCATCGCAATGTTTTGATATTCTCTCAGTGGTTGTGTTTACAAAATTAGTTATTTAATTGTTACTGAGATAAAGATACGCTATAGGTAACTTCATTTCTTAAAGCTGCACCAATTAAGTTAGTTTAATAATAAATCAAGAAGCTGACTGCTTTAAAAAGTATCGTTCAAAATCAGCTTCATTTATATTCATTGTGCTCTCCTCCCACCTGTTTCCACACTTTCATTATACTTTTGTTAACACTATTATTTAACTGTGATGAACTACGTTTCGGTTATTTGTTTATGCTATATAGTTTCTCCAAATATGTATCGCTGATTAATGGTTGACGGAGTCTACTTCACTTACAAACCAGTAAAAATTACTCTAAAGCATACGTGCATTTCCGATTTGTTTATCTCAAAAATTCAACTTCCACGGATGATTACAACAAAAGAGACGAGAGGAGGGGAAAACGCGATCACACATGCACGCGCATAGTTATGTATCGCAAAACTTCATAAGCAAAGTGCAAAATGTAGTTACACTACAAAGTCTGAAGTGAGTTTCCGTTTCAACCATGTATATTTTTATACAGTTGCTTTTGTATATAGAATTTTTTTATATAAATAAATTTGAGAAAATAAATTCAGTAAACAACAAATATTTAACGTTTAAGTAGTTTAATTAGACCAGTAATTTAATATTTAATAAGTATTTAATAGTCAGTATTTTTTTATCGATACCATTGACGTAACTTTCATATCTTCTTTTTAATTCACTGATAATTTTATAAAATGTTTAAATGTCATATATAATATAGATTTATATGAAGTTAAGAATTAAGAATTTAATGTATTTTACAAAAGAGAACTGAGAAATTGTAGCTTAGAAATAAAATTCTGCTTATTTACCTATACAACTTTGAATTTTTCGTAAATTAAAAGTTAGAATAAAATTAGTATGAAATATTAAACAGAGAAGTACAATAACATTATGTTACAGCTAAGTACTTATGTATGTATTCCACTATTTAGATATATATAATTATTTATAACATAATAAATCACTAATAGTTTAGATAATTTATTTTTAATTATTGACAGGTCCATGGAAACCTCTGAGAAATTACAATCACCAAAGGATCATTTATGAATATCTAATTATAATTAATTAAAATATTATTTGAAATATTTCGCTTAAATACATTTTTAGGAATAAATTTTTAGATACACATAAGTATATAAAATTATTAAAATTTATATTCGATCGTAATCACCTAATGAAAAAGATTATGAAACAATAATTAATATGGCATAAATCACAGAATAATTATAAAGTTGTTACAAAATCATGTGTAATAAAAACAAAAATTAAAAATATTCAAAAGGTTTTTATCATTTATTATTATTTGATTTGCGAATTTAACATTATAAATAAAACTAAATAATCTTTTGATATGTAATAAAAATTGTTTTATATTTTTTCTAAGTACATTGGTTACAATTCATACATGTCATAAATTCGTTTATTTTTTTATTTTTAAATTTGTTTAATATTTTATTATATTATTTAATATTTAAGCACCCAATAAAGAAATTAAATATAAATGAATATTAAGTATAAAATATTTAAGTAAATACCCTAAACATATAAATAACGTATATAAATATTGCTTATTTATTATTTTAATTTATATATTCTTGAGTACATAAGATTTGTTAGTTTTAAATAATCATAGATTAAAAAATTTTTTGCCAATAAAAATAGAAAATTTTTTGTAAAGTAAACTATTTCAATTACAACTTTATATTGAAAATTATGTTTTAAACAAATTATATTATAACAGGAAAATACCCGCCAATAAATTTGTAAATCGATGTATAAATAATAATAGATATTGCTATTAAATAAGAATATTATGATACAGAATTAACCCAGTAAATGTTATACAGAATTGAAACCAATAATTAATCTGCATATTTTACATTCTGAAAAATTAATTTACTCACATAAACTAGACTAAATCTTATATATTTAAAATAAATTCTCTATATTACAAGACATAATTTTTAATTTAATGGTGTATTTATTCATAAATAAAATATATTTTTTATTTTACGTAGATATATAATTATTAACAGCTAACATTGTTATTTAATATCCACATTTCTTTAAAAATAGTACATACATAATAGAGTAGTTAAATTTTGCTTCATGTAATTATTTTGTTAATTGCAATGTATATATGTGTATACCAAATTGCAAATAATTAAACTAACGATAATCATTACTACTTAGAAAATCATTATACTTAAAATGTATATATATATATATGTATTTGAAATAGTCATTTTAAAAATTATGATTATAAAAGATATTAAATAGCATAATTATTTACGGGCATTATAATACTGAAAATATAGAATATTTTTATTATGAACTTGCATAACAATACATAACAAGTATCGAATGTTTGAAAAAACGAACAAAAGTTATAAGTAATTACTATCATATGCATGGTATGTATTTAAACACCTTTTTCACATATTTATCGTTCATTGTAATAATTGAACGTAACCGTCCAAAAATATTGAATATCATTTACAGTATAGAAAATTAGAGTATAATCGTCATTTTTCTGTTTGTAAACTAGTTTTGAAAAACAAAATTGTAATACATGATATATACCGTTTTAATATTCCAAATATATATTATTAGTTAGAAATTGAAAAAATAAATTAATATTTTATATAAAATACAATCTACTTAAACTGATAACTTTGCTTTTATAGTAATTAGTTATGTTTATATACCTTTAATATAATTTATAAATAAGAATTATTTGAAAATTTAAATAATATGAAAGCCAGTATTTAATGGTATTTATAAGATTTATTTACTGATTATAAATCTATCGTATTTCTGTTTTGTCCTAAAAATTATTACAGCATATGTATATTCAATAATTATATTTATAATTAATTTTTTAAGAAAAACATTTATGATAAAATTGAAGAAATATAAAGAAATAGGAAATATTATCGTATGACCAATTACTACTTAAGTATTCATAGAATCTTTCCGTATAAAGCAGTTACATAGACTTGGCATCAATTTTAAGTAGTTTAGTTTAGTGAATAATTTTCTATTCCAGATATAAAATACAAGCACTTATTACTCTAGCTTAGAGATAAATCCAAAGAAGAATTGTCGAAACCTAAAACTGAGCGCCCAAGCAAATATCCGGGAGAGGGAAACAGTAAGACTAGAACCGGCTTAACTGGTAACTTGCAAGAGAGGTAGAATGATGGAAGCGATTGAGCTAGATTTGATTTATCGATGACCAAGAAAAGAAGTTATCTTGTTTTTACATCTTGTTATTTTCAATTCAGAAAATATGTGGGTGTTCTTATAATGAAAATGTGGTAATTTGCTTTTCACTCATATAACTACAATGTTAAGGATGAGGTTAAGTCAAATAAGTCATATTATGGATTCATGTAATAATGAATGAAGTTTTTACTTTAACACAATGAATATGACACATAAAAAATAAAGAACCTGGAGAGTATCGATAATGAATTAAGATCTATTGGTTTTGTCTATTTTTATATTATTCGATACGATTAACATATGTACACTTTGCTTTAAGTACAGATTATTAAAATCACGAATATTAGCGATTGTTTATAAAAATTACTTAAAAATACAAATAACTTCAATCAATAAGTATTTTATTTATCAACAATTTATAAAGATGAACAAAAATCTATCTTTTATTTTGTAAGTTTATTATATTATAGGTTAATTAAATAAATTATATTTCAAAATCATAAGTTCATACTTATTCATTTTAACATTTAAATAGAAAGATTATATAAATTATAAATTATTTTCTAAATGAGTCTAAAGAGATTAAATAATCGATTGATTCGCATATAACTACATTACAAATTTCTAATATAAAACATCACGTGTGTTGTAAATTAAAGAAAACAGAAGAAATGGACGAATTATATACTGTAATGTTTTTAAACTAAGTATTATCATTTTGAACTAGTGAATTTTTTATTGGCTATTGGCGAATAACAAAAATCGAACTTTCTTAAATATATCTATATTCTTTATTTATTTAGACAAGAATTTATTATAGTAGTCGCGTTTATATTATAATTCGCGACTCCTTCGCTAAAATATGTCGATTTTCGAGGGATTCCTGCCATTGTACTGCTTTTACACAAATATTTAAATATTAAACACAGACGTATTGATAAAATTGCAATTTCTAATATTACTTCCTGTATTAACGTTCTCATTGCTACATAATTTGTTTCTACTTTAAAATTATTTAAGAATTCAAAAATTTATCTAAACTATTCTGCGAAAATATATTCTAAATTCACTAAAAATAATAAAAGAAGATTGCAATTATAACTTTTTATATTAATGTTATTTAATCAAATAATTTATTTGTTGATCTGGAAATACTTTAATTAAGTGTATTCATTTTTAATAAAAAAAAATGAAATTGCTACAGTGCCACTGATAAGATACTTATGAATATAGTAATTTAAGATTATTCAAACTTTATCATAAATATATATTTTAAAATAATGTTATTAATTTCAAGCGCATTTGGCAGATTCTATTACAACAAGCGATTTCAACAATTACATTTATTGCTTGATTAAATTAAATTTACTGATTAATATTTCTTATACTTTTTATTCAATACTTTGCTTTATTATATTTATAAATATTATTCTTAAGAAAGATTATTGATATACTTCAAAATGAAATAAATCTATTGCATTTATTTTCTTATTTGAAATATTACTAATCAAACTGTAAAAAGAAAAAAAGAACTTTCTCTAAAATAATTGTTTCCCTATTAAATGATATTCTTATAATCTATAAAGAAAATGAGAAAACAATTACCATTATAATAATTCTGCATGCGTTTTAAATTATATGTATGTATCCTTGAATTAATTTATGGATATGATAAATTTATAATCTCGTTGCAAAATACGAAGATCAGATTTATTTTACGCTCAGTAGATAACTGTTAATCGCGCCTGAAACACATCGTGTCGATATTTACTACGAAATAAGTCATCCAAAGTTGGAATATGTTACATTGGCAGTACAGATAGAACTTGGTAATGTACCTGCAGTTCCACTTAGACTTATAGTATATACTTCAATAAGCACCTCCCTGTCTCGCTTTCCACAATATCAAATTTGTTCGCAATAACAAAAAATACTAAATTTTCTAATATTAATTTGAAGAGCTTATAGCACTCGTGTATTAAAATGTATTAAAAAATGAGCAGCGATTCATATTAGCCACTAACAAACTCTACAAATATTAACGTTACACGTTCCACGTTATTTCAGTATTACTCAGAATCGAACAAAAGTTGCTCTGGCGATTGGATATGGATAAGAGATGTATCAAAATCATAACAGAACTTTAACCGATACAACTCAATCTTACTATTATCCATCATCCCATAATTCATTTACTTCGTTTTATTCTGTTCTCCTTTTTGTATTGAAGAGTAGTATTATTGAACATACTGCGTTTATTTATGCATTAGCTTCTAGAAGTAAGTTAACGTTCTGGAAGCACATAATTATTTAGTGAAAAATTATAAGAATACAAGGCTTGATAACGTAATAAATAAATTTTCACTTGTACTGGAATGCAATATACAAATCATTTATTGAGATATTTTTTCCATTTTACATATGAATGTGATTGAATCATTCATCAATAGATTCAAAATTATAATTTTTTTAAATAAAAAAATTTATTTATTAAAAATACAAATATAAAAAGTACAATAATTAAAAATTGACGAAAATACCAATTAAAATAATAAATAGATTAATTTTAAATTAATTTATTTAAAAATGAAAGATTATGTAATACAGATCTATAATATCTGTTGATCGAATTGATCGAAAATCTGACTATCGTTACCAAGCCTCCATGAAAAAGTTATACTTTTTTTATTCCGCCAGAACAATTCTGATTTCTTAATTTATTTTCGTTATTTGAAAAAATAACATTTTATTAATTTAAATAACAATTAACGCGTTTGTAGTGATGTTCGAATATAGCAAGAAGATGGTATAGTACATAAATATTTTAGATAATTACTTTTGAGTCGCATTGTTAATAGAAATAAACAAAAAATATATTTATATTAAAGTTATATTTTTAATTCATGAACAACTATTTAAGTCATTTATATTATAATTTAATGATTCATTTATTTTTAATATTTATATAAATTAATTCTTTTTTAATATTTACAGTGAGTAGAAAGAGAAGTCTAAAGTTTGAAAAGCTAAAAACCTTTGCTTAAATACAAACATGATTTATTTACGTAAACAATTGTTACACAATATATATTATGCATACAATACATATAATTTCTGAATAATTTATACTAATGGTAGCGAAAACAATAAGTCACACACTTAAGAAATCTTCGAATATGATATATTGGATTCAATCGCGGAATATCTAACGTTTATCCTTTCATAGAATTTATAACACGTACTGGAATAAAAAATGAACGGTTTTGGCACAAGAGAAACTACATCTAAATGTAGTTCAGTTCAGTGGCATGGTTATTGATCTCGTATATGAATGTTTATCGTTCTCTATTCAAATTATAATTCAATATGCACCTTTACTTGTCACAAAAATTTTATCTAAAGTGACGAACACTATGATAATGTTAAAGAATAATTAAAACTATAATGTTAACTAAAATTCAAAGATGAATGTTAATTTTGCTTTTTAACTAGTTTTGAATTTTGTATTTACTTGATAAAATAAACTAACTTTTCTAAAAACGATCTAGAAGCAATTTTTACGAGTAATAGTAATATTTTGAACGAAGGATGTTATTTTATAATTTTTTCTAGAATCACATCATATGAGAAAACTTAAAAAAATATTTAAAAGAATGAAAAACATGTTCTATTTAGAATGATTTAATATTGTACCAGTAGCAAAATCATTCTTAACATTTTTAATTATTTAATTTTATAAGATATGATAATTTGAGTTTAAAAAATATTTAACTGAAAATGCAGCTTGAAGCAAGAAGTAATTGAATTGATGATTAATGAACATTAAGTACTATTTTAACAAATTCTTATTCGACATAAAACACTACAATGTATAAAATTAATAATGAATAATGAAATTTGATGAATTACGATTTAAGATTTAGGTCGGAATTATTATTTGATGGAGATATTATTTAAAAATGCATACTAATAACAAATACATTTCGTATCGAATTGATTGTGTAGATAAACGAGTTTTCTTAGATAATGGAACTCATCTAAATCAAATAATTTACTGACCATTCCTTTTTCTCAGAGTGAATTAGTTGATGATAACGGACCACAAGGTGAATGTACTGTTCACCTAGAATTTCCCATCCTAGACCGATTCAACTTCCTTGCACGCAGTACTGTTGCTGTTACTTTTACACCGCTGTGTTTGCAAGACAGTTTTTGTACGTAGATACGAGAACTAATTAATCGAACATCATATTTTAATTGTTCTTAATTGACAATATCTAGCTGTTATGCCTTGATATTTTTCTATTTCTCCATTATTTATATGTTTAAACTGTTTTATTATTGTTAATAGTTTTTTCACCAAAAGGTAATTCGAAAATTTTTTATTGAATTGTATTTACAATATCTAGCTTTCTGTATATTTTTATATTTACCAAATGCGGTTATTATAAAAATTCAAAATGTTATACTTTATTTAATTAAATCATAAATTTAAATTAGTAAAAAGCAATATATGTACGTTTACAATATAGAATTTTTTGAGCGAATTTAAGTTGAAAATTGAAATTAACCTGTATAAATGCTTAAAATATCAGTATCTGTATATATATCTGTATATCTGTATATCTGTTTATTATTATAGACTGTATATTGTGAAGTAAATACTAAAATATATTTCTACATATACAAAATAAATACATAATAGTAGACATATACTTCAATTGAAATCGAATTAACGAAAATATAATGGAATAAAAATATTGTATAATATAGAATAAAAATTTTACAAATGAAAATATGTACGTTCTGTTTATCGTTTTGACGAGCTTCCCACATATCGTATGTAACGTTGTGTCAACCCCTCCCCTCTTAGAAAATAAAATTTCTTTAGCACCGGTAAGTTATAGTAAACGTAAAGGAAAGATATTATTATTATTATTATTATTATTATTATTATTATTTCTGCATTTTAATTACAAAATTGTAATTTTCATTAATATGATTTTGACTCTCTTTGAAATATTTTTTATATAATAAAATATTGAAATATATAAACTAATTAATTTAATAAATTAACTTAATTAGAATATAAAGGTTTTATTAAATTAGATTTTTTTGGACTCTATAATAATTTTCATTTTTCTTCTATTATTAATTTATTTTATATGAATTTTAACATTTACTATATACTTTTTAAGTAAACATTTTATAAATTTTATTTTTGATCCATCATAATTTTAAAACAAATTTATTGATAATTATGCAATTGTATTATTTATTTGTGTTTACTTAATATTTAATTAGATTTCAATTTTGTTTCTATATTAATATATTTTCATGTTTTTAAAATATGAACAAAATGCATAATATAGTCCAATCAAATACTATTATTGGCTAATAAATATTTATAGAATGTTTATTCAAATATAATAGGTGTCGTGAGTGATTTATAACGAAAAATGAGTACATTATTGAACTCGCAAAGATGCTATTACCTTATTATTTATTAACTTAGTGAAATACCGATGTACCTTTGTTAATGATTGGATGTGACCATAGATCAGTAGCTACTGATCTGTCGCCAATACCTGTCAGTAGAGTAGAAGCCGTATTTATGACTATACATCAAGAAAGCGGTGTGACGGGGAATCATGTATAAGTTCGATGGACCATGAAGTATCATGAATTTTTTATTTATTAAATTATTAATTCGTGCCTGTAGAGAATTTTGGACTTAGAAACAATCAATGGGAACAACCTCGTCCACGTATAAGAATTTCAGTTATCCGTGTTAATCTTGAGAAAACACTAAAGAAATGTATGAATATTTGAAAATATATTGAAAAAATTGAACCACCTATAATAGACTGATCACTACAGTCAAATTTAATAAATATTATAACAAGTTTACACAATTTAAAAAAGATTGATTTCAACTGCTTAGCCTGAGCTTTCTAATTATTTTTTCAATTTCGCGAATTATACGAAAACAATTCTAATGATCGAGATGCGAGTGAATTATGTACAAAAAATATTTGAAGATATGAATGCAAAGAAACGAATGATTTTGTTCCCAGGTGGTATTTATATTCTCAATATCATGGGACTTTTTTTATATCGAGAAGTATATAAAAAATTACAAACGAGAAATTCTGTCCATCAATTTAATACGATTCATGCTATGATATGTTACGTACGTTCTCGATAAAAATCTTAAATGAAAATAGTCATTGAATTGCAAATAATTCAGTTGTGAAAGAAACCCAAAATATAACAAACGCTTCATTTCGATCAGTGATATTATGTAAGTAGCTAAAATCCCCCAATCCGTGAAATTCATGCATCATGAATAAAGAATTAAAATAGATTATTTTGTTCTATGAGCGGAACATCTATTCCAAATTGTAATTTGGCTTATAATCGACCATATTCATGTTTTTTTCTAAATACTTATTTTACCTTATTAGAATATGTCAATCAAAAAGATGATATTATTTACCCAATTTTAAAATTAATAATCATTAAGATAGAAAATTGTTAGAAGTATTCAGCCTGCGCATAATTCAATTTCAAGAGGCCAAAAAAATCAATTTAGTGCACGCATTATTGAGATATAAAACACTGCTAATAATTTTCTAATATTTTTCCAAAGCCAAAGTACCAAAAAGTAATTCAATTAACAACTCGCTATAATGAAAATTAAGTTCAAGTTAATTATTGATGAATGTGCGTTGAGCGCATCTTTTTAGATCATTTCTCCAGCATTTCTCTTCATTGCTAAATCACGATTATTAATATGTAAAATCAATGTTGTTGAATATCTACTACTCTGATTTTTTTATGAAAGTATTTAGATTTTAATCACATTTAAATATATAAAAGATTTGAAAATTATAAAAATGTTCTTGAAATCCATTTTACTTTAAAAATATGATTAAACTTTTTATTATTACCGATAAACTAATGAATACAAATTTTTATATATAAAAATAAACTTTAAAAAGGAATTCATATATTTTAAAATCATGATTAGATCAAACTTCGTTAGTTCAGTACTTCTTACTTTTGAATTCCAAAACAAATATAAAAATGTTTCTACCTATATGTATCGAAAAATTATATAACAAATATTTTTTTATATACCTATAAATTTTTTATTATATATATATATATATTCGTATTTACAGTGATGTTTTTGATAATACAGTAGCTTATCGAAGTTCAAACTCAAAATTATTACAAATTTGAAAAATATAATTTTTCGTATTTTAATATTCTAAAGTAGATATTAATGAAATTAGTTATTTATCTAATATTATTTTTAGTTTATTTCTTAATTAATAATTAGTATATATACACACTGAAGATCTGGGCAGTTTTTGAAGGATATTTTTATTTAGAAATTGTAGTTATATTAAATAATTAAATTTCATTCTCCTTGATTAATATTATATATTGTTTGAAAAATAAGAAGCATATGTACAGTTGAAAAAGTAACTATCTTAATTGTTTAAAATAATAGCTTTAGCTCTGCTTTATAAATATTATTATAATTTCTCTCCATTATTTCGAATAAATTTCACGAATATAAAAGTAAATTTATGAAATTTTAAATTTAATATTCAATAAAAAACCAATATTTAATACAAATTATACCTATTTATTAAAAGTTAAACATATCTAACATAAATAATTTTTTGTACTATACATTGAGGTTCACTAAATTAGTGTATTATTCAGAAACAATGAGTACGTTAATTTTAAAAATCAAACGCATTATAGTTATTTTTAAGTATTTATTACAATATTTATAAATTATTGGTTGAATTATTCTCGTATTCACATAATTAAAAAAAATATATCACATACTCTAATGAAAATTGCAACTTCAAATTTCCCAGTTTTCAAAAGTATTATTATTTTGAAATAACTATGAAAATAGTAATTGTCAGTATCCCATATTATTGGCATATTTGTAGATTTAGATTTTTTTATAATCTTTGTCCCTTCTGCTTGTAGGTGTTGCAGAGAGATATCGAGGCTCATGGACGTATTGTAAACTCAGTAGTGAAACTGGGCGAACGAGTCGCTGGGCGGTTTCAACACTCAAAAGAGCTACTGACGGATCAAAACTATTACCAGCAGCGACAGCAAGCGCTTAGAATAGCAGGCTCTCTCGAGCGTCGCTGGCATCTCCTCTTCTTGCGCGCATTAGAGTGGCAATGTCACATCGAGACACTTGCAGCACGAATCCATACTAAAGTAAGCTCGCTTTAAATCACACCCATTTTAATTAAGAATTCTATCATTCCGTATCTCATGAGAATTTGGCTCAATATTTTCACAACTTTAATAATACATGAAGAAAATAAGTAATTGAAAGGTTTATGAATAATATAAGGCATATTATAAAGTATAAAGTTTATTATAAAATAAATTAAATTATTTGTTAATGACTTAACACTTCAGATTATGATTCAAAATTAAAAACATTTTAATTTAATTATTAAATAAGCTGACTTTGTCTTGTTCTTTTCCATGGAAGCGGCAGGTTGTAAATCAAATATAGATAGTATAATGAACTTGGACAACTACCGATGAACAAATTATATGATGCTGTATGCAAAGCCATTAAAAAGATCAAATCGGATATTGATATTGAAATAAAAATATTGAATAGATTTTTATTATTATAAAGCGCATATTAAACTATTTATAAATAATTCCTATATAATAATTATTATTACTAAAATATTTTTATTCTATTTAAAATTGTAAATACTATTTATTTAAAAAATTCTAAAGACTTTTTTCGTTAAACTTCACAAAAATTATAACTGATTTTCATTAAAACACACTAATAAATTTTTTCGGTATTTGTGTATTAATAATAAATAATGATTGTATTACTTAAAACAAATATTGCAACAAATCCGTAATAGTAGATTTTTTAATATTGATAGCATATTGGACATATGAGACATATTGTAAAATAAAATAAAAAGATTAACGTGACTCATCTGTTGCTTTTGTTTACGATATAACGATAAATGTGATTTAAGACATTATATAAAGATAAAAAGATAACAGTCTAAGGTCTTTTGTACAATTTTAATGGATGTTTTTATTGTCAAACGAAGCTATTGTCACACTACATTCGTTTAAAAAAAATTAAATACTGAATACTTAATTTATTTATTATTATAAAAAAAATATTTTATTTAGATGTTATTACAGTTTCATAACAGTGGATTGATTTAATAAATTATTAAGATTAGACTTTCATGCAATTTTTACAAAGTATTAGTTTTTCAAGTATTACATAACCTTATTGTTGTTATAAACAATTTGTTTAATTACCGTACGTTTGCATACAGTTGACAGTTTTGAAACTGTTATTAAATAAATATTAAAATATTAATCAATTATAAATAAAAAAAAAGATTTATACTTATTATTTATCTTATAAATTATTTATTAATTTTTTTAATTTATATTATTTACTTAGGAGCATAATGAAAATCTGAAAGTCGCAGATAAAATACACCGTTATATCCTCACTTAACTATAGATGAATACGTTACAGCTGTCATTTAATTACGACATCCTTTCCGTTACTATTTTTTCATAAATTCTTTCTTTTTAGTTGCTTACTAGACATTTTATAAACTATCTACTGTATGAAAACTTTTAAAACAGCAATTATAAGGTTACATAATACATTAATGACTAATATTTATAAAAGTTTTATGAAATTATAATCTTAATAATTTATTAAATTAGTATTAGTAATAGTATAAAACACGTATCGCTCATTGATATCTTTCAACAATAGTACGAGTTTGTTAAATTATTAAAAATTTATCTTCCATAAAGCAATTTACAAAAGTATGCTAATATTGATAGCATATAAAGTATTATATTTAAATTTATTTTATTTTATATTATTTATTAAATTTATATTATAAATTTATATTATTGATGTAAATTAATTTCAAACTATAATTTAACATTGCGTAAAGTGTTATGCAAAGTACATGTAAATTTAAGTGTGCATTCTAACACGCTGAATCTGCTTCTACAATAAGATATTTCAAAATCTTACTTAATAGTAGATTTAAAAAACTCAAAAAACTTTTAATTCTTAAAATATTGTTTTATTGCAAAATTGGTATTGATTATAAATTTTTATCACCATTTTAAAATAAATATATATATATATAATATGAAAACTAAAAAAGTTTCAGTTAAATAAAGGTAATAATTTTTAGTGATTAAATAATTAAATGATTAAACGATTAAAAAATCTACATGTATTAGCAACATTTCATGTATCTACATTTCATCTACATTTCATCTTTCATTGGTATTTGCATTACTAATATATTTTTTCTTCAATTCAAATAATATAATTAACAAATTCATTAATTCATAAAAAAAAAATTTTTCTATTATATCGATAAAAAATTTAGTAAAAAAATTAATTTTATGTAATAATAATTTTTTTAACCATAAGTACGTGTAAAAACCATTAATTTATAAGAGACAATTAATATTATTTAACGTAGTATATAAAAACATATGAGAGTAAAATTTATTTCCGAATATTTTACAACCTTATAACTTTATTAATTTTCTAATAAAATTTAAAAATTATTATTTCAGGTAGAAGTAAACAGCATTTAAACCTTAATTAGATTTAAAATTTATTAAATTTATAAGTTATTTGATTCTAATATGCAAAAGTTTGTATAACTAAATCGAAAAATAAAAGTGCTTAGTCCAATATATAATTTACTGCTTGTAATTTGCCTCGCATTTAATTTAATTATCTTTTTCATCATTTCGATTATACTATATGGATAATATATTAGCTATTTCTAACCTTATTTAAAGTATTATTTATTTATCATATAGATTTATAACTTAATAAAATGTTTCATAAAATATGACGAAACTGTTGCAAAGAACAAATGCTTATGTAATTATGTATATTATACCTCTTATCCTCCCTTCTCCGACCAATGTTCGAAACTCTTTGACTTCTTGGCTCGAACTGCCAATGTTCGATAGCTTATATTTGCCGTCCGCCCTAGCAAATGCTTGAGAAGGAGTTAAGTGGAAGGACTGTAGAAATACAGTGTATTCTTCTTCAATAAATATAGTTCATTATGTTTTATTTACAATTACAGTATTGATGTGTTGGATGTATCCTACGTTTAATTACAAAGATACGGTTGCTTGGAGCGGTTTTGTAGTTGATATATTACTACATAAGATGCTTCTTGATGACTCAAGGACTCAATAAAATCATTTTTCTCAGCTACTTTATTAATTTTTTTAAATCTAAATTATTTTTATTTGCTTATTCTAGATGAAATTTTTAGGTGAAGTTAGTACTAATAAAGATGTTGATATCCGTTGACAGCCTTACTAATATCACCACGTTTACAATTTATGTGTCAATATATGCGATACATTGGTTATTATACGATCATTATGGTATTTAATAAATACTTATTATTTAAACTTTTAATTAAGTAATATTGTATTTACCGATTCCAAAATTATAAAAACAGAAATTACATTTTGAAAATATTTTTTACATGATCGCATAACATCTAAAAATACGAAATGTTATTATATTTCCAAATTGCTACACAATTTCAGTTAAAAATTTCTTTGAATAAGAATAGTTAGTGAATGTATATTCTTATTTATAACCAACATTTATGCATAATATAGAAATTTGGATTTTAAAAATATTTGCCATTAGTTTGTTAATATAATTTCTAAAACTCCATGAGCATTCAACAAGTTTATCATACAATATATCGTTCGAAGAATCGTATAAGTGTTTATAATAATACCAATCGTACCTAGACTGTCAAAAGAAAAACTATAACGTTAAAATATATTTGTTGTGATATAAACTTGGTTAGGAAATTTAAAAGTTTCGGCATTTTAAAAGTTGATAACTTCTCATTTATTTTAATTTTACCCTCATATGCTGACTTTTCTGATGAACCGTCCAAGGCAATAAAATTATATCTAGATGTATGAATAAATATAAATGTAGATAGATGTTCAAAACTGTTTTATTTCCTGACTGAAACTGCCAATGTTTCGATAGCGTTAATTTACCGCCCGCCCTAGCGGATGCTTGGGAAGGTGTTAAATGGAAGGGCTGTAGAGTACAGAGTATTTGCTATAGTATATACTATAGAGTGTTTGCTTCTTCGATAAATATGGTTTATTAAGGTTTATTTACAATTAATTATTGATGTGTTGAAATTATACGATAGACAGATGTATTCTATGTTCAATCATGGGTGGATGGTGGTTGATAGTTTATCTACCCGAGATGGTCCTTAATGATGGTGATAAATTGTTGCTGATTTGATGCACATTGTTGATTGTCTGACGTTTTCTTGATATGAAGGACATAGTATCAACATCTTTTAATTGCAGCATAGTAGAATTGATGCGTCTTCCTCTATCGTGGTAAGAAGCTTGCTCGTCGACTAGTCTTCATGGATGAATAGCATAACTGATTGCCTCAATGACTGAAAGTCTACTAATGCGCCTCGTGGTGCGCTTGTCTTAAGTAACCACATGGCAGCATTGTTAGCTGACAACAAAGATCATGGCGCTAGAAACAATGGGTATGACTGTGCTGCGAGAAACAATGGAAGCAATGGTGCCCTTGTATCATTTCGGATGTACCGGCTTTTCTGAATCTCCAACAACCGATGCAGATTTTTCTTAGAAATTGAATCATTTCTCCGAAATGTTAACCGTTGAGGTTTTTCCTTGAAATGATAGCCGTTAGGATTTTGCCCCAAATGATAACATTCGAGATTTCTCTGAATCTCGAATAATAAATAAATTTATTTTTACTATTTTTATTTGATATAATATTAGACTCTAAAATAACATTAAAAAGTAAAAATAGTCAATACTACATAAATTAATTAGCCATAAAGAAAAATGACAAATTAGTAGTTAATTACAATTATTGACATAAAGTTTTAGTTGATGAAGTCAATACACCACTTAACATATATACAATACCATTGAAGATTATGACTGCAACTTCAAATAACACTTAAACTTGTAAAAAACAGATAAATTATATACTTAAGCTTTGATAAAAGTTTGGTCATGAGATTTCTTACGTTCTTTAATTTATATTGCTTATATAAACGTATAATTGTAATTAATAAGTACGTTAATAAATATATCTATTTTCAAATAATATTATTTTTAATTCATCTCTTTTTATAATTTTAACATTAATATGTAAAGATATTGTTTTTGCATTTACGTACTAAGTAAATTAAATTAATAAATGAATTATTAAGTTGCAATTAGGCTTTGATATAAAAAGAACAACCGATTTCATTAAATTAACATATCTAATTTGATATTGAATTTAATCTAATTGAATTTGAAAAAAATATTTATATAATTCTTTGCATTACGTAATACACGTATTTAATAAAAAGGTAACAAAAGTAAACACATTATCTCCATATTATCATATATTCGTGAAACATAATGATTTCTATACCAGTTTCGACAATTGTTAGAAAATAATTGAATACATAACAGTTTTCGAATTATTCATAAGGCATTGGATCCGAAGAGTAAACTCCAACATTGTTAAAATATAAACAATAAAATACATGTTTTTAAAAAATTTTATGTAGAATAGATAATTGCATGATGTCGATAATAAAACGAATTTAAACTCTGACTTATTACATAACAATCGTTGTGCCGAACATTGGAAATTCATAAACAGAGACTCAAACCTAGGATAATCAATGTCTAATAAAATATATTCCAAATTTTGACATATTTCCTGTAATGTATATGTTTCTGTTAGTCAGTAACGCTTAGATGCAAGAAAAGTTTACTATAAAGTAACAAATTAAAAACTCATAACTCGATGCAAATGTAATAAAATCTCTGTAACATTTGCAATGAATCTTCGATATTACGGAAAGTAAGTTTTTTCTATTAGTTTTCCAACACATCGTACATCCCTGCACATTATAAACAAAACCATAAATTATGAACAATTTTAATACTAGAATTTTAATTGAAAGTTTTCCTATATTTATATACCGACGCGTTTGTACTTTTATGTGAAACTAATAAGTTAACATAAGAACTTTATGGTTTGCATTTAGATATGTATCTGTATTGACGAAAAAAAAAGTTTGCAATGCGTTGTTGACTCATCAACAATCTCATTACCATCCTTTCCGTCCTAATTCAATTTCTGAATTAACTTCGACCATAAACCAACATATGAATTAACAATTAAAACTTTGATATATCAATATAATTTGGAAGTTCATATCAGTTCAACAAACGTTAATACTTTTTGGAAAACACGCTTATTATATTATATTGCACAGTTGAAAATACTTTAAGTCAAATCTGACTAATCATTATTACTTTAAAGTATACATTTTTAATTTTCTTCATGAGGCTCTAATCGAAATTTAAATAGAACTGAAATTAGTGTTTTAATATCGATCACAATTAAATTTTTTTTTAATTAATCATTTAAAACAATATAATTATATTTAAATACCTTCTTCAGCATCTATACTATCCACTTTACTTATACTATATTATATGGGATGTTCTAAAAACCCTCAACCTCATTATACATGTTTAACTTAAAAAATTCAACAGTTAAAATAAACTGAATAACACAGCTTTTTTTATAAATGTTAAAACATTAATTATTTGCATTAAAATTGTTCATTAATAATTTTTATAAATAAATCTGATCTAAATTTAATAAAGTACATTAGCATAATAATTATTTTCAAATTAAAACATTGTTGTTCTTACTTTATTCTTTAACTTGTAATTAAAATTTTTTTTCTCTGTTATTGAATCTATTATTGTTATTTGTTTAAATATGCGTTAATATAACATTATTATATTAAAATTTCTCAATACTAAATAGTATTAATAATTTACTTTCAATTAAATAAACTCTTGTGTTTTTATTATAATATTATATGTACATTTAAATTGATTGAAATATGATTCAAAAGTTTCTATGCAGAAATATAATAACAATTTAATAATAAAAAACTGAATATAAAAGCAATTTAATTTTAGATGCATATTTAATTTTGACATTTTATTAAATATTGATAGAAAGATTTAAAGTAAACATAGTGGTTGCGATGAAAATATAGACTTTTATATACATTTCAAAACGACAATTTTACTTATTTTGTGTTTTATTATAATATTTTATTGACGCGTGGTTAAGGAAAGTCTTATTAAATTTTAAGTTAAATGTTACAAAACTTTGAATTGTTAAACACCAGTGTAAAAATGTTAATTATGTTATAACATTGCAATTTTTAATTTATAAATTACATTGGACACAATTTAGGCATATTTAAACTTTCATGTAGAAACTATTATGAGAATCCAAAATAAAGCGACATTTGAACAATTTACACTCTTTTTTACCTTGGATTGTTTATTTTCCAGTTGGTAGTGAGTCATTGTAGCAGTGATAGCGATGACGATGAACCTGTAACGAAGCAGCCGCGACTAAGTCGGCAAATGTCCTTAAGTCGGTCTTCCTCAATTACATTACAAAACGAAAACTGCCACGGCTTGATGAAACGCCGCTCTTTAATCCGTGCAAGACGACAACTCAAAACAAAGACAAGACTTGAGGAAATCTGTATCGTCTCTAATAGCAACTCCAAAGAGAGTAGTGAGTCCGTGGCTATCATCGATCCATCCTTCAAATTTGAACTCTCGTCTGACAGCGACATCCCATCCGAGAACAGATTTATCGATGATGAATCATACTTTGAAGTGGGTCATTCAAGTTTATTATGCTTTGTACAATTTCGTTCTATTATATCCTAGAAAATTCTTTTGAATTATATTTTTTGTTATTTCCTGAATAAAAAATAAAAGGAAAAATAAAGAAAATAATGTCATCGGTAATCATTTCTTAATTTTGTCAATCATATATAATTTCGTATCACTAAACTAATTTATTAGAAACCACTAAATACTAATAAGTTTATTTAATTATCTACAATGTTGCTATACTAAAATTAGACATATGTAATTTTATTTTAGATTTTCTAAACTTTTTTTCAAAGACTCAAATGAAAAAATGGATTTTTATGTATCTATGTATAAAAATTTAACTTATATCAATATTAAAATCGAATGAAATAAAATTCAGCTGTTCTTTTAAATATATATTTAATTGGAAAAGATATTCTTTTAGGATGATTTTGAAGATGACATTTTTGGATGTGTTTTGAGCATCAAACCCGTTCGGTTCTTTGATGAAACGAAAAAATTTCCCAGAAAAAGACACTCTAGCATTGGGTTTGGTGATCAGGGCACAGAAGCGGACATAGAAGAGGCCGAATTAAGCGAGGAAGAAACAAATGCATCGGTGAATAACACCGAAAAACATCGATTGATGATGATTCAAATGCCAGATCCGATACCAATAACGACAGCCTTACCAATTAACACGACCATAAATGATAGCCCTAAGCGCCGCAAGACTGACATCGACGAAGCGGCCCTTTTTAATACGTGAGGCTTTTCCCTTTTTTAATTTTTTTTTTTAATTTTTTTTTAATTTTATTCGCACCATATTTTCGTAAAGCATGCGATGTCAAATACTTTCATAATACATGTAAACACTTATAAGACGACAATTAATAATTCAAAAAATTATCTTATATTATCTATATTAACTTATGTATATTAACTTACATATACTAAAATATGTTATGTTAACATCTATTATCTAATAATAGTACTCTTACGACAAAACTAAGACAAAAATTTACATTATGATTTTAACGATAAATATTTTAAATAATCGTTTCTATAAAAATAATATGATTACAACATTTATAACCATGTTTCTTCCGGAATAAGCAATATTTATTAAATAATTCTAAAATAACTTTTAAACAAATATAATTATTTACAAATTTATTAATACTGAACTAATTAGTATTATTTAAGTAGTTAATAAGTAGTTAAAATGAAAAAAAATTCAGTGTACATTGATTCGACTTCAACAATTTAAAATCTATTCTACACAAAATTTACTTAAAAAATTAACATAATAGTTTAAATATAATATTATAAAATATCTTTAAATTATAATTCTTTTTAATTTCAATTTGAACAAATATCAATTAATCAATATAAATTTTCTCTTGAATTTAAAAATTCACATAGCTTCATAAATTTATAGATATACTTTATATTTTATCTAAAGTTGTGTATTCTAATTTAATTATGGAAATAATATAATATTTTAATAATTTTACATAAAAATTAAGTTATAAATATGCTTAAGAAATATATTAAATCTTGTACACTCATTGCTCTTTCGCTGTATAAAAAGTTTTTATTCAACAATACAATAAATACTTGTGTATGAATATATATAAATGTTGTAAATTAATAAATAATTTTTTTATTTTATCTTTTAAATATTTTGTATTTTTATATGTTATATTATTAATAATTATTTAATAATTATTTTATACAAGCACAATTTTACATTTCTATTTAATTTAATTTACGTTTAACTTTCGTTTTATTGATTGAATTGTTAATTATAAAATCATTTTTTTAGTGATTTGATAAAAATTATGATCGTATATCTTTGTTCTGTATTTTATCTTTTTATAATATATTATAGAGGAAAGGTACATTTAACCAAATAATGACGTATTCAATCGAAAGTAGATTAAAAAATGAAATACTTCGGTTAAGTGCTTTAAAATCTTTAATAAATATGTCACATACTGTAATAAATACTTGTTCTTCTTGAATTGTAGTTCCAATAGAAAATCGAAAAATTGCGCGACCTTTTACTTTAAACATATGGATACGGATTCAGAAATTGACAGTAGTGAAAACAATAATACTACCTCAGACGATCATCATTACCTTCAGCACCAATTTCGACAGCCACCAACTGCTTACGAGTCTTCTGAAGAGGAGTGGACATATACCTCGACACGTATGGATGTCAAACAACAACAGCAGCTTCAGCAAAAAAAAATCAAATTACGCTTGGACTTTAATACACTGATGGTTACCGCAAAAACAAAGAAAAACGACAATAACATAGACAATAATATCCATAACGATAAGGTTGCAGGCGTACTTAATAATAACATCGATGGTGAACCGCAACAAGAAGAGAAGAAATATTTGAAAGTCAATAATAGTGATGACGAATGTGCCACCAGTAAGGATAGCATTCAGAAGCTCATTAGAGAAGTGAGTCGTACCTCTTATAAGCTTTTTTTATTTTCCAAAAAATTTAGCATGTATGTGATCTTATACTTTTTAAAACAATATTATATATCAATATGGCAATATATTATTTTAAACAGTCAGTTCATTTTTTCAATGTATATATTACATTTTTATTATATTTAAAGTATATACAAAATATTTTTTATAGTATAAATTTGAAAAAAAACGTGGCAACAATAATTTGAAAGAATAGTGAAATACTGATTAATCATTTTTCATGTATATATTAATTTCAAAATTAACTTTTAATATTATTCAAATACAATTTTGCAAAACGTAACAAGAAAATGATTCATTTAAATTATTTAAATACAAATCTAATAGTAAAATGTTTACATCGTATATAAAAATATATTTATAAGTTATTAATTTCAAAAATCAGATATGAAAAGGTAATCAATTTTAATTTATAAATAATGTTTAAATTTATTTAAAGTAAATATTTATTTTTTATTTTATAAATAACATTTATTTTGAAAATCAAATATGATAAATAATATAACGAGCATACTAAAGATATAAGATTATTATTATAAAATTACGCATTATAATATAAGAATATATTAGCTTTAATTTTTTAATTGAATGTAAGTATAAAAATATTATATAGTAGTATAAACGTATCCAATTATAGCTCATTTATGCAAGCAAATTCTAACCAATTATCGAATCCAGTAACAATATTGTAAATATAATATAGATTGAAACATTCTAAGCATAGCAACTATCTAGATAAATGATGCGTGCAATTTAATGCTTATCTACAGTGTAATTTCGACGCAGGTGGAGAAATTAGTACGTGAGGACAGCAAAGATAAACATAAGGTGCCTTCGTTAATTTTCGATGAGGACAAGAATCTGTTCAGTCCTCAAAATCATCGGGCTAAATATGCACGGATCAAAGAGTGGCTTGCACTCAATTCGACACTTTGCCGCGAAGGCAAATATACCTCACAGGTAAGTTGAGATTAAACAGGTTATATTATGTTTTATGGTGGTTAATAAAGTTACATAGGAACTATGTAAATATAAGCTGAATTTCAATGCAATTTAAAATTACGTAAATGAATAATTTTGTTTCTATTAGTTTAGAAGTATAAATTAGCATTATTTTTAATATATTTTTAATATATTTAGTAATAAGATCTTTTACCTAATGAAAGAGTTTTGTTAAAAGACTGGAATCAACATAGTTAAAGTTCAAAATAATATCAAATCCATTTTAGATAATTAAAATTATTAAAACACTTTAATAAATTACGAAAATGAAAATAAATGATAGTACAAAAAATAATGAGACCTGGGACACTGATGGAGTATAGTATTGTCTGCTGACGGCTTCGGAGACACTGGATAGCTGTGATGCAAGTGGCGAATACACCACCGGCGAGTCTGATCTAGAAAAGCAATCAGAGACGTCCGAAGAAGACCTTCAAAGTAGCGTTGTGACCTGTCGTAGACTTGATAATCTTGGCATTGTTTCACAAGCGACCTCCGCCGAGGTTCTAAAAGAGGATCTAGAAGAAAAAGCAGATGAGCTTAACCTTGTTTCTCTCAATAACCAGCCTCTAGATGTAAACACCTCAAGGGTGGTGCTACGCTCGAAACGTAAAACAACCAATAGTCCACGACCCTGGAGCGTCTCTTGTATCACGCAAATTAGAAAGCGTGCAAGTCTCGAAACTAAAAATAACGATCCTATCTCACAATTCTCGATATCGGAAACCGCTCTGCACCAACTAATTTCCACGTTGCCAACCAAGTCTGCATCTCTCGAAGCAACGTAAGTATTTTTCAACTAACTTCACTCGAAAGTACTGGGTTAGCCAAAATGAAACGTAAATGTCATAAATCTAATAACACTGATTCATAATTTTTGCTTATGTTATATAAAAACTGTTTTTTTTTTTAATTATAAGTAAAATGAATAGCCCTGTTTTCAATGTATATTATTGTGATTATTTTTACTTTAAATATTATTAAATTTCAATAATCAAATCTTTTTTTATTTGAATGTTGATAGTTATAACAAAAATAAAAATAATATATCTAATCGAACTTTATATTTATTTTATAGAGAGTTGCATGTACCTTTCAATAATTCAACATCCACATTATTAGAAGAAACAATAATTAGTCATGATGCTCGCATAGTGAGAAACAGCTCGCTTCGTCGCCGAAAAAATAAATTTCGTAAAAAACCCGTGGTAAGGATATTATCAATTCGTTACTTTTTTTCAATGATATTATTTTGCTCTTTACACGTCTAAAAATATGAAAACTGAGACAATACCTATTATTTTGTTTATTTTTTTATACATCAATTTATACAAATGCAAATGCCAAAGTTCAAAGTCTATTTAAATATCTAAATAATTGACAATCATACTAAGAAAATATTATCATTAAAGATAAAAAATTACTATAATTCCTATTGTTTTATCCATATCTTTAAGTTAGCACGATATACTTTATCCTAAAGATATTTAATTTAAATAAATTTATATTAGTTCTATATTTAATTTAATATTTCGTATATATATATTTGAGTGGATATTTACTAGAACAATGGATTATCTCGGTATAATTTTTATTTTATCGTTCTACAATCTTCATAAAAAGTCTTCATAAAAAATCTTCATTTAAATTAATGCTAGTACATTATTTACATCGCATATTTTATTTTAAATTTTCATGCTCTTAGAGTCGCAAGAGTGAATCCGGTTCAGATAGCATGAATTTAAATAACCAACGTTCGGATTTGTGTGAAGATGTTAACGTCGGTAATAACATGCCACGTTCCATGCGAAAATCTATTAGCAGTCGACAAACTCGCTCAACTCACACTACAACGACGAACATGACCACCACGACGATGACGACAACGACCACGACAACAAAAATTATGACTCTTGTAAAATCGGGCTCATTTTCGGGCTGTAACTTTCGGCAACAAAACAGTGAGTTCACGATTAACAGTGACTCGCAATCAAATCACGCTAATCTGCCTTGGTGCACCATTGCAACATCTTCCGAGTCGGAAGAGAACGAAGAACCAACCTTGGCCGGTAGACTCATGCATACAGAATGCATCGACAACAATTATAACGAAAGCGCTCTCATCAGCAAACAAATGCATGCAACACACTTCAATGCCGGCGACAGCGATACCGAAAAAAACAGTTTGGGCAATAATTCCTTTTCCGACCAAGCTTGGGATAATTATCAGGTATAACATGGAACTTAATAAAATATAATTTTTTCGCCTTTTTCCAAATTTTCAACTTTTTAGAGAAAACTTTAAAGAAATTTTCCCGTCATTTTAAAATGTTCATTTTGATTTTCCAGTGTATTAAAATTTTTAAAATCTATATCGAAATACGTTAGTATTGTACAAACAAATTGTAAAAACAAATATTGTATAAATTATACGAAATTTCACGTTTTTTTATTTGTATAAAATTATACTTACAAAATCATTTTCAGTCACTAGTTAAATCTTAATAAAAGCAAATAAAAATTAATCTATTAAAAAATACTTTGCATAACAAAAAATAGCGCAGATGTAGCTGCATACAATCTTACAAGCAAACGAATAATTGATAACTAAATATTAATCATAAAACAAATTAATAAATAAAACGAAGGTTTTTAATATTTTTGCAATATATTTGTATCATTGATTATTACTTATTTGTTAATTCTTATTATCGAAAAAAAATTATAAATGTATATCTTCTGCATTATTATTTTAATATTATTTTTCATTTTCATTAGGAAAAGTATATGAGCGAACCTTACAGTGAAGCGGTAGATTTTGAAACAGCTAGACATCTTCTTGAATTTGGCGATGATTATAGTAACTTTCTTGACAGTCAGTCTGATTGCGCTTCAAGTTTAAGTGCAGTTCATTATGTAACTATAACAATATTAAATAAATTTATATTTAATGTGTTTAATGAATGCAAGTTAAATAATATTTTCTGTATATATTTTAATATTATATAAGTTTCTGCCAAAACCTAAACATATATTCTTATTATCAGTTTGTTTATCAATATTTAATATATTAAAATATCAAAACTATACATTCATATTTTTTCTCCAGTATTTCATTTAAACCTTCTTAAAAATCTTAAATAATTAAATTTACACTATTCTGTTATCTTCATTTTAGAATGTTGAATTTGTATAAAGAAACATTGTGTAGCATACACTTAATTTATTACATAATTAAAAGTATAATTTGATTAATGCACGATTTATATTTATTACCTAATACATTGGTTTCAATTCAAGATACCATTTAAATAATTTGTATTTCAAATAATCGTACATAATTCAAAGAATTTATAAAATACTTTATTCAAAGTAAATATACAAAATTATAGTACTTACAGAATTTTTTTTTCATTTATATACGTCATTTAGAAATAAGATTTTAATATCAATATAAATTTTAAATATTTACAAAAATATAATAAGAGATTTTGTCTTATTTAAATATATATCGCAAATTTTGTCATAAAGTTTTAATGGCTTTTTATGGAAACTAATAAATGATTACATTTTTTCAATTATACTATTTTTAATTATAAATTAAGTAATCAAATATACTTTTTATTAGTATATCAAAGAAAAAATAATTATTATTTAATAGAAGAGCAATGTTACATCAGAGGATAGCGATAGCGATTCAGAATTACAAAGATTGGCGGAGACATCTTGCAATCAACTTCTGCTATCGGAAAATCAATATGGATCCATGGCTGATAATAGCTTCGTATGTACTGCACTCTTAATATTTTTTTAGTGTATTGAACCTTTTTCGATAAATTTTTTTCCAATAGCTGGGTTTACAAAACGATCTAAAATACTTACAACTTTTAGTATAGTGTTAGATCAAAAGTTATCACTTTCATTTGCACGCTATTTTCTTCTTAATGATGATTTATAAAACAATTTATCCTTAAATTTCAAAGTTTTATTGATTCAGAAATTTTTTTAAAATCTCACGGTTATTACAATAAAAATAGTGGTTAAGAAATAAAAGTTTTCCTAATTAATTAGTTATAATGTATACATTGATATTTTATGCACTAACTAGAATTATTCGAATATTAAACATTATTAATATGCATTTCACCAAGTGTAGAAAATAAGTGAATTTGTTTTAAATTAAAAATTATAATTAATATTATATAAAATTACTTAAGAACATAATATGCAAATTTAATATTTTCATAGTTCTATATAATTCAGAATGTCTTCTTTTTTTTCTTCCACTCTGTTCAATTATGTAATAATTAACATTATATTTAAAACATTTTTTTAAATTACTATATGCTTATTTTACTTCTGATAGTCCATTTAATTTCAGTTTTCATTTATACTTTATTACTTTTAAATATTTTATAATTTATTTCAATTTATTTTTATAAAAATTTTTATGTATAATAATATTTGCTAAATGAGACTACAATTATGAAAAATTAAAATAATACGAAAAATCATGGTACTACAGAAAATACAAATACATACACATTCATATATATTTAGATACTTATTTGCTCAACATACAATCTAAGATAATATGGTATAATAACTAGTAAAACTATAAAATAAAATTTATTTAAAAATGAAATTTTTATGAACATTACATTTCTTTGAAAGTAATCTTGAAGTTATATATAGTTTAATATTATTTTCAATTATTGCAAAAACTCACTTTTAAATATTAACTTTTACTTTAAATATTAAATTTTACTTTAGGCTTATTATTATTTTAATTTTTATAAATCTAAAAGCAAATGATCGTTTTATCAAGATACTAACCGTCTAATTATTCAAAAAAATTATTAAAAATTTGTTCTATCACAGATAATTTAAAAAAAAAAACACATTTTATGTCAATATATTTCGATTTTTAGTATTACTTGAAATATTTTTATATTAATATAACTATTGTTCTCATAGCCAAAATATTTTCCATTTCTTATTTGATTAAATAGAATTTAATATAGTTTTGTAAGTCAATAAAATTATAATTAATAACTTACTTATTGGAAAGATTTTAAAAACAATTTAATAATCATTTTCTTTTATAAATTATTTATATATTCAATAGGATATTTTTAAAACCAAAATGAATTTCACTTTTTATAATAAAAATCTTTCAAATATGTTTAAAACGTGTTAGTGATCAAGTGAGGTAAACCAAAAAATGTGTATTATTCATGGTAAAACGATTTATTTAACTACGAATAACTAAAATATAATGAATAGCGTTTCTTTAATAACCACTCCATTTTATTCTCTATAATATAAATTTGACAATAAATATTATTTTATTTATTACATCGTAAATTATACATTTTTTAATTTGAAAAACTTTTCCTTGTCATGGAGCTATATTAAAAAATTATATTTAACCAATTTTAATTTTAATATAAATCCTATGACTATTAAATTTTAAAAAGATTATTTATTAGAAGATTTATTATTTTCACTGATCTTCACTTCATGTTTTTTATAGATACTCATACTTATTTGATGTATTTTTATTATTAATAAAACGGATTATGCTTAATATCTAAATAATTCAACATATTCTCAAAGGTGCCGTGGTTTTCCATATTTTTTCTTTTTGAAGATTTTTTCAATTACAATAATAATTTATAACATAGAATAAATTTTTGTAGAACTTTATAAATTGAAGAGAATTTGTGTCTTTTTCTTAAATAATAATATGCTGAATACAAAAGAAAATATTGTTTAAGTATTTGATCTAATTTTGATATATTCTATTATAAATAAAACATTTTAATATTCACAATTTATACAACCTTATACAAAAGTTATAGTATTTTAAGTTATCTTAAGTTAATAGAGGTTTTAATAATAAATATCATTAAATTTATCAATTTTATCTAGTTTTTTAAAGTTTAAATCTGATAAATTTAAGTTTTTCATATCAATTTTTCATATTAGTATTATAACTAATAATAGTAGTATACAAATTAAAACCATTGTAATAGTAGTATAGTATCTCTATGAATTTAATTATAAGAGCTTTGCAAATATAACCATATTGTTAAAAATGTTTCTGTTTAAATTTATCACAACAATCGAGAACATTTTTAATATTGATTCAAGCTATACAAAATCATAAAAGAAATCCAAAAGTATGTTGCAATCTTATTTTTTACAATTGTTGTGCACTTATTTTGCGTCATCCTTTTATACTTATTGCGAGGAGTAAATTTGTTTGCATTGACTATATCTTCAAGTTATATTAGCATATTATAATTTTTAGAGACTGTTAAAATGAAAAAGAAGTTATATAACTTAGTGTTAATTAATTTTGTTCATATCTATAAAAATAGTGAATTAATTTGCCTTACCTTTCTATTATAAACAAAAATCCCATGGCTTATTAATTTCTATACATTGGTAATTAGATTAGATAGGTTAATTTTATTTATGATTAAATAAAAGGTATTATTACTAAAATTATAGACTACTAAATACTAAAATGACTTTTGAACAATAAAATAAGATGGCATATGGTATTTGTTTCAGAGTGAACTCGCACGTGTTTGCCATAAAAACATAAAGTGCCTTCAAGCGATATCTGAGGCGAGTAACACATCTCGTCAGAATGATAGACATACTAAGCAAATACATGGTGAGTACTAGTAGAAAAAAATCAACGACTATAATAAATCTATATCGCTAGGTATTATGCACAGTTGCTATTTCCCCCCATTTTAGTGAACTACCCTAGCTTTTTTATAGCGTTAATGTGGTTTATACCCGTTCTTTTATTACATCTCATTTTATCATAATGAGACCCAATTATCTCACTCGTAGAAAAACAATATAGAATTATATAGAATTTTTTCAGATGTTATTCTATTTTGTTTATAGCTTAAAATCGGAATCGGTATATATTTGTTGTTCACACATACTACTATGTATTTTTATTTATACATTCCCTCGATTATTCTCTATTAATATGCTACGGTTCAAATATCTAATTTCTAAATTAATTTCTTTACAAGTTATTTTATATTTAATTATGAATAGTATTATAATTATAATTAGAGTATAGTAATAATACTATTATTTGTATATTGAAAAAGAATACATTAAATTATATAAATTAATTACAATTTTCGGTATTATCAAGCTAGAAAACTAATAAAAATTATTGTTAAATGAACTAATAGGTCGTTATTGATAAATTAGAGCTTAATTATTTATCTAAAATATATAAACGAGATTTTTTATAACTTATATAACAAATATTTTTCCAAATTAACTGCAATAATAAGTTTAAATGGTTTATATAAAAAATAACAGTTTTATATAAAAAAATAAGTTTAAATATATTTAATACAAAAACAAACAATTTATATGAACACTTTTATTTTAAATAGTAATTTTTATTTGTATATTTTTCATTATCTTCATAAAATTACTTTATACAAATCATGTTGATTAGCATAATAAAAATTTATATTTTGGGCATAAATTGCATACATGTACAAGAATTACTTTTCATGTTCTATTAATTACAAATATATATTTAAACACTACATAAAATTTTATGTTTTTTATTTATCTATTATTTTGCGAATTAACTTTGAATGTACTAGTACAAGCTAGTATAAATAATACTAGTACAATTAATATATATTAATTCAATCAAATAAAATATATAAGCAATAAACTTTACATTCATAATTATTATATATCATTTTTCTTATACTTAATTTATATGTCAATATATAATAAATAATTTCTATATATACAATTTGAGGTATTAAATACTTATTTATATGTTTTAAAAATGTATATTTCAAATTATTAATGTAAATGCTTATATTCATAATTGTTTTATTTTAATTTAAATACGTACAAGTAATATTCAATTTAATATATAGCTGAAATTTAATATTTATTATTTTGAATAATTCGTTCTCGTTAAATAATGAACAAGTGATTTGATACAAAACATATTAATGTTTTATATTTTTATCAATATATTAAATAGCCAATCTCTATTTCGAAAATTACGAAGCTTTATTTAAAATTATTTGTTTTAATTATTTATTATATGTTATTCTTATATTATTATTTGAATGTTATTGGTCTTCGTACATATTGTATTAGTAACTTATTTTATACTGAAATTATATATCAACATATACCACTATCTATACATAGTAATTAATCATGCATCCATATATACATACACATATAATGTGTACATACTATATATTTATTAGTTAGTCATTTATTAATTAAACATTTTACTATTTAATTAATTTAACATTATAGTAATTTAGTATTATATTTGTATTTAATCAGTTAATTAAAGATGAATGATATTTAAATCTATGATATGCATAATTTTTATAATTTTATATGTGTTGTTGATAGGTATATTTTAGTAAATTTCTCTTTAGATATTAAATAAATAGAATTTTTTGTAATCATAATATTTAAGAATTCTAGTAACAATATAATTAAAACGGGTTTTAATTTATTAATATCATCCATAATCAGTGTAACCGTGGATATTTATGCTATATAAATAGCCTTTCATTATCTTATTAATTTTATTTTTAATATTTCATTGAATTATAGTGTTAGCTTTATATATTATAAATATTTTGATGAAATATTATAATTGTAATATTTACATTGAAAGTAATTTTTATGAATAGTTGTTAAATATAAAATCGGATTTACATTGAATTTTATTGTAAAAATACTTCCAATTGATTGTTAAATTGACTATTGTCCATTATTAATTAATTAAGTATTATTATTTATTTCTTAAGTAACAGCTGAAATATTGTCTATATAGTTTATCCAAAGATTTTCAAATAAAATATTAATAAACTAAATACAGTTATTAAGTCGAATTGGAATATCAATAAATTATAAATAAATTTGCAATACTAATATCCTGTTCATTTTTATTTGAAATATAAATATATATATTCTTAAATACAATTTTACCTTCAAAATTGTAATACAAATACATTTATATACTGTATTATAAATTATATTATTTTTGTATTTATAAGATGCGTTATACAATGTTATCATTATACTTACATCTAGTAAGTTAAAATATTAAATCCATTACGCTATTGTGAATTAATAATTCTTTATTTTTTCCTAAATGAGAATATACCTTACAGATGTTAATTATATTAAATAACTATTAGCAATAGTACTTAATGCGAGGAAAATATAATTTTAACATTTTAATTGTATGTTTAAAATGCGTAATTTGCATTTTCTGGATTCAATTTTTCTTTAACTTTGGCTCCAATATTATTCAACGCTGAAATGCGAGAAAAGTAGCCCCAAAATAAAAATTCGCTCTTGGCATAGCAAAAGATCTCTACCTACGGAAGTCGAGAAAAGGCAGGCCATCCATATAGAGGTAACGCCAGGCATTTTTTACGTGCGCGAATCAACAAACAACAACAATTGATACCAGTTTCTGTGTGACTTTACATGCATGCTGACGTTCTGCAAACACAACGCTATGTCGATGCAAACTGACTTCATCGCGGCCTTCATCACCCCCAATAATCGTACGTACGCCTTATTTCTTAATCAATTGACAAGTCTTTTATTCCTCTATTAGTTGGTTTCATTATCGTCTTGATTCATACGACTAATAAGTAATCTAATTCGAAATCGACCCATTGTACAAACATCAGAAGTGTAAATTATTACTTTCTACCAGATTATTATATTTTTATCGATGCTTTTCTAGCTTGTATTGGTTAAATCTTGACTTGTTAATTAAACTCGAAAATTAGAAGATAAACATAACATTATTAGGTGATATTTTTCATTTCTATGAAAACAAGGCTCCATTTTAATATTTTCATATAACTTAAATATCTATATTTATAATTAAACAAGCATTAAATAAAAACTTACCTTTATGAATTACATGTGTACAATTAATTGTAAAATAACAAACATTAATTACAAATTATTTCTAAAATCGATATATACATGTTGTACCTCAATTTAATAGCTTGTTTATAAGAAAAATTGATCACCATAGTTATAATTTCTGGAAACAGAAACTTTCTAAATTAATATGAACGAATTAACAACTCGTGGAAAGTACTTGCTTATAGTTAAGGTAAAAAGATGATGTATTCTACAATACAAGCACTTAATCAAAAGCTTGAATTTATCTATTTACAAAATTAATTATATGTGAATAATTAGTGCGATCCAAATGGATTATATTCACCTGTCATGTGCTAGAGTTACTCCATTTTAGTATTGTCAGTATCTTATTCAAGACACTCGTTACACGATTACATTTATAAATCCATTGACTAATAGAATTTTCCCATAAAATGCATACGATAAGAATTTATGGAACAAGAGTGATTCACCTAGACTATTCTGTTAGACCATAATTATCTCTTATCGCACTTGAATTAAATACCAGCATAATAACAATCTGCTTTACTACCCCTAAATACATTTAGCAATTATATACTCTCCATTTACCTTTTTCTTTTACCGAAATTAATAAGAAAATCCCATCAGTTAATTGTTTGAGTTAGAACATGCGTAATATATTGTAATTTTCTTTTATTTAATGATTATGAATACCAAAGGTTTAAACACATAATACAATTGGATATATAAAATGTTTAATTTTTCTAGATTCATTAAATACAACTAGCTTTTATTATTTATTATTTTGTTTAAATAACCTACAAACTACATCATACTATTATTTTATTTGATTTGACAAATGTTTTGCTTGAAGCTATTTTACTATTTTATTGCCAATTTAAAACAAAAATTTGAAAATATCTTTTAAAATAGTTTTATACAGTATTATTTTATCCTAAAATAATATAATATTAGAATTAACTTTTCCATTTTATAAAGTATTAAATTCAATAATAAAATATTGAGAGAAATTTTAAACTTTTATAATATATTAACAATTATTGTTACTCTCAATGATATACTTTAATTGCTTTAATTATTTCAAAATATTTTAAATTAGTTTTATTTTTTAAAGGGGTATTATTGAAGTATTTATATCATTTGACTATAAGTTATAAATTTAAAAGTCCAGTTTGTTAATATTAAAACTAAGAGGGTTATATATATTAGTAATAATTATATTGCATAAAAATATGCATATAGATGTATAATAATTAAGTAGTACAAATTTATTACTAATAATTTTGTAACAATACTTTATTACACATTTATCAAATAATAAAAAACTACAAGAATTATCATTTTTAATAATAATATAAAATATATAAAAATCTGCTTCTATAAATTTCTAATAAAATAACATACATAGTGGAAATTATAAAATTTGTACAACAATATTTTAAATATTTGTTAATTAATTTTCATAAATTATTAAAAAATATTAAATTATTAAAAATTAATTTCATAAATTAATTCATAAATATTAATATTTTCATCTTATTTGGTTGCAGTTAGAAATTTAGATAAAATCTTTTGTTTTCGTAAGATTGTATATTTGTATGACCAAAATGCAAAATAGATAATCTTAAAGAATTAAATATTTCAAAAGTTTTTTACTGAAATATAATACAAGATTCAAATGTGATTAATTTTACGTTCTTTTATGAATCGTGTATATAATTTAATTTGATCCTCATTTTCATAATTTAATAATTTCTTACCATCTGGGCTAATTAGGTTTCTATTGTTACTTTTACAAATTGAAATATTTGTAATCGTAAAACAAATATAAGATTTAAGTATGGGCACTGAATAAAAAATTGAAAGATTTAAGTACAAAAAAATAGTAAGTATGTATACTATTAGGTCTACAAGTATGTAGACGAATTGGATGATACGTAATGAATTATTAGATGTGAACGTTTAAGTACTTTTATTTATTTCTATATGAACAAAATATCGATAATTGTTAATCTGGAAATGTTTGAAAACACAAATAAAAAATTGTATACTAACTTCTGTAGGGTTAGTTATTCTTGCTTTGAAAAAGAATATACTGCAGTTGAAACGAAAATTTCAATGATGAATTTGTATACTTTTAAAAAATTTGAAAAGATTATGTAAAAAACTGCAATATGAAGTATAATGATTATCCTATCCATTATAAGTTAATTTATTTAAATTGTGTAATTTATTTAAATTATTATGACAAAATACATTAAAAATATTTTTCAGAACTCTGTACGCTTATGTTAGTTTTCAATTAAAAAATCTTTATTAAATTTTTCCAAAACAAAAACATAAAAATTCAAACTATGCGAAAAGAAAACCTAGACGTTATATTCCACATACAATCGAAGATTTAATATTTATAATTTTTATAAAACAGAACTAGACAATGCACGTCAAATAAAATGTAGCTTCATAACCACTTATTGAGTTATGATATCAAGCACATATTTTGAATTTACAGGGTATATATTTTAGTCATCCCTGCAAAGTTCTTAAGTACTCAAAATTTAATACATATGTCATAATTAAATTTTCAACTCTTTCATTAAAATACATAGATTTAATATTTACAAACGCTTTAGTTTATAATTAAAATAGTTCCATTTGAATCTATATAAATGATTGACTTGAAATTTTTCATCTAATACTTTTTATTATTATTATAGTTATTTTTTATTTTAAGAAGAAAAAATCTCTGGAAAGTTATGAAATAACATTTTGGTATCGAATAAAATAATGATTATTCACATAAAATAATTATAGTTGTAGTTCAATTTTTTAATAAAATTTCTTTCAAATATTTATTTTCTAATTGTAACAAAGTAGTATAATTGTATACTAATTTTTTTAATATCTCTAAAGAGAATTATGTAAAATTAATGAGTTATTGGCCATAACTTTAATTACTTGTCAAAATTGATATTTAATAATTAATTTCAAATCATTTGAATTTTATTTTGTGAAAGTATATTCAAATAATGATTCAATACAAAAATGTTAAATAACAATAAACCAAATAAGTATATCATCAGATATTTTTTATGATTTTGAAGTTGTAAATTTCATTTGGTAAAAGAAGACAAGCATTTAGTATTTAAGAATCTTGTAAAGAAAGTAATTTGATCAACTGCATGAAAGTTTTATTTAACTTGTCAATTTACCCTGTCGAGAAAATTTATTTAAAATTTTTTGTTAGGAAGAAGAACATAGTTAAAATGGATTTTACGAATTCTTGAGAATATAATTTACGAGAATTAAGTGTTTTTATTTTTAAATATTCATTTAATAAAGATTTTTATAAGATATTCAGAAATAAGTATGCTAATGTAACGTGTACGTGTGCGTGTATGTGTATGAAACATTTTAACAAATATTAGCCTAATATGATTTTTAATACAATTGCAAATATATATTAGATTTCAAATATTTATAATTTAATAGCAAATGTCAATATTGTTAAAATTATACTTAGTATTATTAATCGAAATTATTAGTGTTATAGTTGAACATATAAATGTACATATGAACATATAAATAAATGTATCTTTGTTTGTTTATTTGTTTGTGTGTGTGTGTGTGTGTGTGTATGTTTATATATCTATTAAGTAATTTAAAGTTTTTTATAAATTTAGGCTTAACAGAACGATGGGAATCTCTTTCGCTTAGAGTAGAGGAGGCACAGAAGATAAACGCTATTCATCACGAAATGGCAACCATGAAGTTGGAATTCTGCACAGCAATACAGAAACTTATGTCTTATCGAATCGTTTTAGATGAGTCGCACGTGATCGAAAACCATATCAATAAAATTGAAGTAAGAAAATGATTATATGAAAATTTATCGAATTAAATAAATTATCATAATCAGTAAACTATTTCAATTCACTATAAATACATATTTTATAGACAATTATAAAATACATAACAACATAAACAAGTGTCTCTTTAATGTCAATTTACAAATTTCTCTTATTATTTAAATAGAATTTGGACGATGAAAGAAATAAGTAAAGAAAGATTTTTCAAAAAAATATGTAGAAAATTATGTCAGGTATAGCTTTATTCCATAGTGAAACATAGCCTCTAGCAACAGTTCTAAAAACAAATACATGATTCAAAGTTTTTCTGCGTCAATACTTCACACAATTTAATGGACCCCGGTAAAAAAATTCAATAAAAACATGATACGTTAAAAGCAGCTTTTAATCATAATGATTGTCACCAGTCTATCATTTGTATACATCCTCGAGTCATAACAAAATTCAGTATTGTTTTAAAGAAAAGTATCCAAAAAAAAATTTTGTGACAATAGCGTCGAACAATTTTCATATGTAGAAATAATTCTCCATTACGACATCTTCTCTCTTAATAATAACTGTTCAAATAGTGTTTCTAGTTAAGACAAGTAGAATTATTCATTAAAATAAGGTCTCTCATAAGGTTCTCATATCTCTAATACTAATCTCCTAATCTTCCTAATATCTTTTAAGAAAAGTATTAAATTGATGAAGTAAAAGTTTCATAAATATGATCTAATATTATTCTTTTGTTACTTTTACCTTTCATATATATATACATATATATATGCATATATGTATATATGTATAATTTAAAAAAATCTTTGTAAATGATCACATTTTTAATTAATGTAAAAATTATTAGTAAAAATTATTAATAAAAAACAAATTTATAAAATTTTATACATTTTTTAATATATACTTTTACAAAATCAATTAAGAAACTTATTTAAATATAACTTTAAAAATTATTTAGACGAATATTATTAAAATTCATTTATAAAAAATGTTTATATACTAATGCCATTTTAAATTCAACAATGCATTTCAGAACGAACTGATTCATTTAAGAAATCGCAAAGCTGCTATGTTAGGGTTAAATATTACAACACATCGCCTTATTATGGATCTCAGTCAGCAGATGTCGCCTACGATTGCTGCCTTAAAAGACGAAGTTGCAGAATTGTACAGACTTTGGGATGAAGCATTCCAAAAGTAACTATTTTAATTTATGGAAACAATTATTTCACTTATAAAATACATCTTTGCAATTTCATTATTAATTGAATTCTTTAAAAATTTTTATTTTTTGTAAATGCTTAAATGAATTATTTATTATACACCAATACAAAAAAAGATAAATTTCAATGGTGTTTGTATTTAATTTTTATAAGCTTATTAATTACACGACTTTCATAACATAGAGTTTATTAATATATATATATATATATATATATGTTTATATTTGTTTTAATTAATATTTCTAGAAAAAAATATATGAAAAATTAAAATTTTAAGCACAGTAAGCTATTTGAATTATTGGGACTTAATATTTATAAACATATATTATATAACTAATTGCTTTCCAGAGGAAATCAACAACTGTGCACTTTACAAGCAGTTCAACAGTTTACAATTCGGCTTAAAGAGCTTCAGTGTGCCTTACAGAGAGATAAGGATACTCTAGCAGTGTTAGATGCAGCACTTAAAGCTGGAGCTACAATTGAAGTAGCTTCATCAGTACGAGATGTTGCCCGATTACTTTCGGAGAAACACGAAGTTACTGATAAAGTTAGTTCATTGCTATATAGTATTATTAAATTTATTATTCATATCGAGTCCATAGTAAATAATATAAAAGATAAATTGTTAAAATTGGTAAAAGTATCGATTTAACATTGTTCAAAATTGCAAGAACCCTTCCCAAATCATTAGACATCTGGAAAACCCAAATTGTTATACATCTGGAAAGCCCAAGATATCCATATACCCAAGATAGCCATCTGGGGAAAAAGTCGTTACATCCAAAAGAAAAAATAAGTGCATAGTTGCATCCACTGCTTGTAGCACCACATTTGCCTCAATTATTGTAAGTTCTAACTTTCCTTTCGCGTGGATATTTAAAGCAAGCACGCATCATGTCAGACGCTAGTCAGAATTGGTCCGTCAGAGGTAGTCAGCCATGAGCTAGTCACTCAGAAACACAGGCGCTCCCTTGGGGAGGGGGGGGGGTCAAGTAAGGAAGACGGTCTGTCTTAGCAGGACACCATGGAAGAGGCGCTCTCTTACAAGGGACACCCCGGAGGACGGACGCACACTCTAACAGTGGGGACGCCAAGGAAGAAGGATACTCTCAGAAGAGCCGCTAAGGAAGGTACACGCAACAGCTTCATACAACTACACAAGCAGAACCGCATACACAGTGCCCATAAGCATGAATTTGTCGCACCTTTCTTATATTCAGTGCCACCGCCCACTTTCAAAGGGACTCATTACCAAACGCGCACTCTCACAAGAAGAAGACCATCACACACTAGTTGGCACTATACAAGAAGTGTCAAAAAATTTATGACTTCACACTTCTCCGTGTAAACATGCACCACCAAGCGCACCATGTCAAGAGGATCCAGAGATTTATTACCTCCTACCTTTACATGTAATCTATGCTAACACCACGTGGCAACCACTAAGGAATTGCAAGATATCAACGATTCTCATCATCAACTTAGAATCATTATAGTGTAGTTGTAATTAAAACGCAATAAACAACACGAAAAGCAGATGTATTAAATATTGAATTGAAGCGCTACCCCTCCCACTTATCCATACTTTTCTCCCACCAGTAAAGTGATGGACTTAGTCTAATTTTAAACAAACATCAATATCAAAAGTAAGATCAATATCAGTGTTATTAAATTATTATTACAAAGTAGTTTTAAATATATTTGATTTTGATGCTTATAGTTCATTAAATTATATTTTTAACTGAGATATATTTTCAACATTTTTATATAAAATAAAATTTGCTTTCTTATTATTCCATTAACTTTTGAATTTCAAAAATTCATATTTTCTTAATAATAAATTTTCTTAAAATACAATTTATTTTAGAACTGTCATATAATTTGGAATAAATTATAAATACTAACATGTCAAAATATTTTACAATAGATTGTTGTTCCGGATGAAATAACTACAGAAGTAAAACCAAACATGAACAAGAGCGACAATACTGTGAAATTACCCTTCAATGGCTCTGTAGTTTGCTCATTGGTTGGTCTCGAAGGTGGTTCTCTCTCAGATAGTGGAATCTCGGATAGCGGCAGCGACCAAGAGCTAAGTGTGCGAGAGCGGCGTCTCGCCGTCCTACGCAAACTCACCCGAAGCCTTGAGTCTCAGCTCGTACTAGACTCAGACAACAAAGTTTTAAATGAGCTCTGGCGACGTATTGAGGAGACTGAAAGTGAACTACGGACACTTCAAAGACAATGCCGCGAACTTATCGTAAAGACAGCGGCAAGTGTCAAATTTCGGTCAAATGTATGGCCAAACACTGCACCACATTATCACATTCTAAGGTGAATATTATCTGAATTTTACACCTTAAAAATGAAATTTCATGTATTTTCATGTATATAATAGTAAGTTTTTGTTTTTATTACTGTGAAAGCAAAATTAAATTAATATAATTTAATCATTTCAAAAAATGTTTTAATATATTATATTTATAGAAAGACTAATAAATAACTAATAAAATTTGCAATGGATGGAATTACAAAAAAACATTAAATTTAATATTTAAAACTACACGAGTATAATAATTAGATATAAATAAGCTTAATGTAAATATTTTTTTAATTATTGGCAGTAGGATATGTCAACATATTAATTATTGATTTTATTAAACCTAATATTTCAATAGTAACTTTAAATAACTAAATACGATAAATTTTTTTAATAAAACGCTATATGCTAAATATATAAACTATCATATTTTTCTTTTAATTTTTATAACTATCAACAATAGATTAGTAATTTTTATTTTTACATAGTTTAGTTAGATTTATACGTGTTTTATTATTTTTCAAACGAATAAATTGTATGGTAAATATAAGTTATTAGTTCGTTTTATATATGTGACAAGACTAAAATTTATGAAAAAAAGTAAATATAAATGTATTCATTATGCCTACACAAATAATAAAGTAACTTCTTTGTTAATTACAAATAGAAATTTAAATTTGCTTGTAATGACATCTCCTTTATATACATTTATATAATACATTATATAATTGTAAATAGTCGAGTCGATGAAGTCATGCTTTGCTTGCTATTTCTACTATTAGTTTAAAGAATAATTTTGTATTACAAACCAAAAGTCGTAATTTTTAAACAAATTTCCATTCATTTTCCAGCAAACGCAAGAAGCAGCCACACCTAAAACCGATTATTCTAAAATCGCCTGCACAACCAAGCAATATCTCGAGTAGTTCTATTTTTACGGACGATCATGACAATCCTAGTATCTCACACAACTGGGTATGGCGCATACTACGCACCGCTCTACCGCTTCAACTAGCGTTAGTCGTGCTCCTATGTGCGGCTTGTCTTCTGGAACCTCATTGTTGCGAGGGCAGTAACTCTCTTAATTTGTCACTAACACCGCAACTGCGCTACGTACGCGGCCCGCCACCCGTTTAATTACTGACGACGCCTTATTTTAGCATTTGTTACTCGCCAAAGTACAAGAAAGTTTTGTGTATCTTCGAGTTTGCTTTCTTTGCTCGCCTTCACGTGCCATGAAAAAGTTTGTATATGGCTCTAGACAGTATTGTTGGAAGTATTATTTCCGGAACATTTGTCATTTTAAATCGGCGAGCAATACTTCAATTTTATTTTATCCTTTAATTTTAATGTATTCGTACGTTCCATGAAAGGCAGAGTATGTTGCAATTAGAAATAGATTATTAACGTGCCTTGAATAGACTGAAAGTACAGATTGCATTTTTATGTAGTAAGTCATGTATAAGACACCCGATTTTTTAAACAAATAATTTATTAGTAAAAAGTCAATGTAAAAAAGCGAATTGGGCACCGTCCTATTATTTATTTCTAAGAATAATATGTCTAAGAATAATTTTTAGAATAATATAAAGGTTATTAATAACAAATACATACATATATATATAAATTAGAGACATTTAAACAAAAAAATGTTAAGGTAAGACATAATATGAAATATGACTAATATTCAAACTTTATATACCAATTTTCTAAAGAAAAACATTTTTATATCAATGTAAACGTGCCTTGTACAATTGATTTTTAATTAATATTGCTTAAAAATATAAGAATTATAAAAGAAACATTCAGTCACACAACATAATATATGACATCATTATTTCTGATGATGCAAAACAATATTCGATTTAAAGCTATAGTTGTCACAAAAATATACGATCAAATATTTTCTATGTAATTATGAGTGCAAAAATTGTAATCCCATGTATTTAGTATATATTTTTTTTAATTTATATGTGTAAAGTGCTGAGTACACACTTAATTAATGCAACTTTTAACGTCACTTTTCCCTGACAGAAGTAAACTGAAATAGAAAAAATTATTTTTTTTTAAATCAATTGTTTCAAACATAATGATTAATAAGGATCATGTTTTACATGTAAACTAAAAACAGAAATATAGATATAGCAATTTAGTAAATAGACTTAAAGAAAAAATACAAAGAAATTCATTGTTTAAATATATAAAAGCAGAGTAATACAAAAAGTAATAGTGAAATAATGTGTTCAAAATACATTAACTAGTCATTGAAAAAATAAAAAGTTACTATACTCTCTTGTTTATAAATATTTTCTCTTGCATGTTGATCTTATTATTACGCCTAAAAATAATTGAAGACACTGATCGCTCAAGAATTTATTAAAAAGAAAACTTTTATTACAAGGAAAAATGATAAAAAAATGTTTACGATGTAAACAAACCACTATAATTAGATTAAATAAATATAAAATAACGTTATTTTTTTATACCAATATATATCGTTATACTATTTAATAATAAATTTTTAAATGCTAGATGTTATACAATACATACAATACAAACATACAATAATTAATGAGTGATAAATTTTTTAATACAATATACAGTGATATAAATGACACTTACTATTTAATAACCAGTTGTTTTATAATTTGAACTGTTGATTTTTCAGTGATGTTGACAGTACAAGGATCTGAACATTAAAATTTCCTCAGGAGTAATTGAAAGTAAAAAAAAGCATTTAATGTACACAAATACAAAATAAGTAAATATATAAACTAAGAGAGGATAGATTGAAATAATAGGTACTATCAAGTACAATTTAGCAATTTATGAATGTAGTTAAAGTATATAAAATTGTATAATTTTATAATCCAGCTGTATTTAAATAACATAAATATGTTAAAAAATTCAAAAATACACATTTATGAATAAAAATATATATAATAAATATATTTATATATTATATATTATCTAATATATAATTATATTAGATTGAAAGTTATTTTGTCAGTTTATGTAAATATATATCAATCAAATGATAATCTTGTAGTCTTATATATACTAATATACAATTAAAATAAAAAAGTAAATATTATACTTTGAAATCATTATGTTTATTTACAAAATTTAAAAAACGAAAACATAGGAAAACATAATTGCTCTCAGATCTCACAGTTACTGATATATGTTATACTTTTTATTCAAGTTTAAGAATTATAACAATGTGAATGGTATGATTTGAAATATATTACCTTGCCTTAGCAAACAACAACAAATATTAGTAATAATAGTAACCAAGTTATTATAGTAAGAAATGGCTTTCCATTATTTGGAAAACAAGCTATTTATTTTTCAAAACAATGTAAATGCAAATGCATATTACAATGATGACAATAACAGATCAAAATAAAAAATTTTTAAAAATATATTTATAATATTTTTTTAATTTATTTTCATGTTTTAAGTTATCGCGATAAAACAATTTTTCTTGATTATCAATGAGTTTTAATTATGAATGAATTATATTTTAATATATGTTGCACAATCTGCTTTCTTTATTCATATGTTGAGTGCATGATGTACCTGAAAATAATAAAGTTATTATCTATTTATTACATGAAATAATGTTTATATTGAATATGAAAATTAATGTAATTAGTTATCATAATAATTATCATCATCACTACTGTGTTTATCATTGTTTATTATTTTTATTTTATTTAAAGTAGTCAGTTTGAAAATTCCAAATAACAATTGGATGAATCAATTTTGTTAAAAAAAATTATCAATTGATTGCAATGAAAAATTTCGAGTTAATAGTTTAAAAAAAGTTTTTAAGTATATAATGATAGATAGATATATTTTATGAAAAAGAAAAATTAAAAACAATACATTGACGCATTAACATGTTTATATGTGCAATAACGTTGAATCGTACATATTTCACAAACATTGTAAAATAGCTGTCTAAGTATTTTATTTTGTCATGCCTATTTTTATTCTGTTATATACACTTTCATATTAATCATATTTTATTATATAACTTTCGAATTAGAAAAATAATGAAAATATAAGAAAACAAATAAATAAAGGAGTTCATTAGCACTATTGTGAACTTTTTTATTGGTAAAACTTGATTTTCTTGTAAAAAAGTAAATAAATGAACAAATTAATAGTTTTGTTTGCAGTAGTAAATTTTTATATTTTTGACTAATTTGTAGATCAAGATTTGGTAATAATGAGCGCTTTCGTAGCAACTTTATTTTAACTTTTTAACATTCAACTGCTGTAGTATTTGTTGCACTTAAATATGTTTATATTTATATAAGTAGTAAATTAGTATTTTATAATTGGACGTGTATATATATTTAAATACTTCGAGTTCATAGTTATTCCTTCTTCTTCCTGTTAGTTATTAACAATTGCAAAAAGGCAAAATAAGTATATAAGGAATTACTCAATGTAACGCGCTTAATTCATGTTTAATATCAATAAATTATAATGACTGAGAATAGTGTATACACTAGCTGGCATCCATCAATAGAACGAAAATATATGTATTTGAGTACGAACATATACACATGTAATGTAAACTTAAGCATGGTTAATGGTATAAGTAAACACTTTAATGAAATAAATAACTATTACATAATATCTCTTAAGTAAGATGATTATTCAAAATAGCTAAATGATATTGAATTGATAAGTTCAATCTAAAATAACTTGATTTTTCTTTAAATTACTATATTTCGTAGCGCTCATCCATATTGTTTGTATGTAATAACTACTGAATGGAATTATAATCATATCACGTAGATGATTGATGACAATTGTCTAACTTTCCCTTGAAACTGCCACACAGCTCTTTGATGCCGTGCAATGAATAAGTAGAAAATTTGCCTTTATTCTAGAATCATAATCGCAATACTACCTGTTCGGAAAATAATCCCACAATTTGACTCGTCAGCCAAACGTGCAATAATTAACTTAGAACAAAAAACCCACTAGATGTTGTGTGGGGTTGCCGGGCAAGTAAAGGGTGAATACACTGATTAATAATTAACACATGTCTTTATTATTTCTGTTTATTTGAATTAATTTACAAAAGGGTGAATTACAGACGAACTTTATATTTCTTGATAATCTTGTGGTGTTGAAATATATTTACTATGAATGAAGCAGGTTATAATCTATTGAATATTATCACTAAGAGGTTATGGTGATTGTAATGCTCTGATCCAACACTGGAATGCTATTGTGTTTATCTTAACACGCGTGCAGTTGCCTCTAAATATCAGTCGTAAGAGAGCCTAAATGGAGGTTATGCGAAGCTGTGCGCCATCTGTGGCGGGAACAACTTGTAGTTGGAGGGATTGAGAAGCCAATGTGGCGTTTATAGCTGGTCTTGTTCAAGAGTATGTCCGGGAAGCTTCCGAAGTTGGACTTTATCCGTCCGTCTTCTACATAAGCCGAGAAATCAAGAATGAGTACTAGCTGTAAGGACTTACTTGCAGTGTATCGTGATTTTCCAGTCTCTCTTCGATGGCTTGTTATTACGTTCCCTTGCAATGTTGCAACCCTTCAGTTCTTCCTTGTCTCCAAGTGAGACCACAAGTGGTCAGGTCCCACGCAATCCAGTCTTGATGAGATCAATTCAACTGTACACTAATTCACAATAGTGGAAAGAACTTATTATTAAAACTCAGCTAGCTAAACGACTCATCTCTCCGGTCCTCCTCCGTGAGAGTTGGTCGTGACTTATCCTTCACTGTAAGAAGTATTTGGAAAGAGTAAGTGAGGGTACATTACGTAGTCCCTTCTTAAAATGATTCACTGATCCCGCTCCACTTGGGATCCCTTCTTCCTTTATTAATTAACCAATCAGTGGTTGATCTTGGGTCGCACAATAGATTATGCACGCCTTCATTTCCACTTCCTTCCGGGCTCAGTTCCGAATTTGCTAATTGGGAAAGTGTCGGAAGGTGGCGAGCCTTTTCCATTGGTCACCTCTCTTTGGTTGCCTCATCCCTCTCTGGGACTTGGCTAGAAGAAGGGTCCGCTTGGGCGTGGTCAATTTTCCAATACGATCGACCAGATGTGGCATAGCCAAGAACAATGCAAGCATTGTCTTAAAGGCCGAGTGCGCACGTATGGTCATTGCATGTTGTTGCACGTACGGGTTTTGGGTTTTAGTAAATGTTTGTACTCAATGCTTTACGCATATCTGATATTCGTTTCGAATCTACTTTGGGGTTCTCCCGGCAGTAAACCCATTAGGTTCTACTGCACTGGGAGTATGAGCACGTTCCGCTAGAGTTTTCCAGATGTTTTATGACACTAGTACAAATAATTATGAGCAGGAAAGTTTTGAAGTCTTAAATACAATTTTCATGACATTACTTGTCAGATATTTTATTGCCTTTACTAATCGGAGTCTCTTATTCTCAAACACTACCATTAAAATATTGTTAAACAATCGAAAACTTTCTAGGAAAAATTGATTGCAAGTAAACAAAAATTAAATGATTAAAAATAAAATAAATAAATAATATATTTAAAAAAAGGGTTAAACAATTATTACAATTTATGTCGTTCTTATACAGTGATATGATAAACATTACAGGGCGTTTGCAAGCAAAGGCTTTAGAATAATCGAGAAATTTCGGAATCAATATTTACGATTTCGCGAGCTAGCACGATTATAATTTTCCGAGAATTAAATTTTTCGAAAGTGCTCCAATCCTGACGACACATTCTGCATTATAGATAACTATGCCAACGTTTATCATATTATAATATATATATATTATATTATTCTATTTAATTATTTTTATATAAATAAACGCCTCATTAGAACATGAAATTAAATTCTATTCAATTTTAGTTTTGTTTCAATAGAAATTGTTCGAAATGTGTTTGATTTTTTGGCTCGAACTGCTAAGTTCGATAGTTCAATTAATTTGCCGCCGGCCTTAGCGATCTTAAGTATGGACTTAAGTGGAAGGGTTGTACAGATGTACAGTATGTGCAGACTTTGCTAAAACATCATTTATTATCTCATGGCCGAATGTGAGCTATGTTTTATCACAACGATGTAGTTGCTCCTTTGGTGATGGTGACGATGTTGTTGCTGATGTTGTAAGGATCAGCAATGAATTGTGTATACTCCTTAAAAAGGAGTATGGGTTGTTTATGTGGTCTGTGCTAATGTTGTAAGAATTAGCAAGGAAAGCCGACGATACTCATGAAGCGAGTATGGGTTGTGATGGTTATCCTCAATAGAGACTACTGGTATACCTTTGTGATAAGAAGTACTTCGATACCATGCTTCTTGTAGTTGAATATTATCTTGTAATGCAGTCAGCTCCCTTGACTGCTTGTTAACTCTTGCGCACTGGAGAATTGAGTGTGTGTTCCTTGCAATGGTTTCACTGGGAGAGCGTAATCAAGTGACGAGCTCATGGCTGTAGACTCTGAGTAACTAAACATGTCTCGATGCGCGCTTCCTTAAATATCCATGCGGCAGCTAAGTCAGCTGGCAACAATGCTTAGATGTTGCTCTGCGGAGACTAGACAGACTTGCAGGACATATTTGGAAGGTTGGAGAATTCAATTGACTTTGCTATGCGGATACTATATAAATATTGTATAACGTACGACAATAACAAAGCATTAAAAGGTTCGAGAATTCTGGAAAAATAAAGATTATAAATTTCCGAGAACTAGAAGGTTTAGAAAATTCTCGAATCCCGAACTTTCTGCAAGTTTGTTTATTGGTCTAACCATGGTGGTCGAGGCAGTTTTTAAGGTGACTATTTTTGTCAGCCTATCATGGGCAGCCATTTGCATGGTAGGAAAGGTGGTTAAATGATAATTACCAACGAGCCAATCTTAATATCATTCCTTCAATGATACCATTTGGACATTGAATGATGCCGTCGTAAATAGTGAGTCTGTATTGTGGGCGGCCATGCTTCTTTCTTGTCTGGTTCTGTCTTGTTGTCGAAGATTGATGATAATTGCTCGCGTCGTTGTCTATTTTGAGAATTCTTTGACATAGGTATTATTCTTGAAATATTCGTGTTCACTCTGAGCAGCTGGTCAAGTCATCTCCATGTACGTGTATTTTTTTATGAAGGCCTTGTGGAGCTCATCGGTGTGAGAATCTACAGAGTTTTTCCAGGGTAACATTGTGATTCGATGAAGTGAATCTCTCAGTCAGATTCTTTAATATTGTAATGCAATTCAATTGTGTTTTTAACTTGAAGATGAGCTCGTTGTGCAATTGTGAAGGTGAGGCACTTCGAAGTGTGCCTTCCCTTACTGATGCGGTGGTATTTGTCTGGGATCAGACTAAAAGCTTCCCTGAGATGTTGAAGGGAGGCTTGCTGGCAAGTGGAATGGACAATGCAATAATTCAATACTGCCTTTGTATGAATGTATTCTTGATGTGGTGCGTGATTCTCCTACTCGTGGTTATGACTCGTAGTGGTAGAGGGAGATGCGCTGATGATGCCGCCGTTGCCTCTACCGATAAGCTGGAGAGGCCTGAGTGTGGTGATCGTGTGACGTCACTGGTGACGGGAGGGGGGCGTTGATCCTTGTGTATTGGAGGTGATCTCTATGTAAGTGGTGTTTGACTTATAGGACGGCGATCCGATCTTGATGACTACTTGATTCAACTAGTAAGAGGACGAGAGAGTCAAGTGCAGCTCCTTAAATATTCTCGTATAAACAAACTGCGTCGAAATTTCATCGGCCGTTGCTATGCCGATATTTGTCGTGACGTCAACAGGGCATAGCCTTGTAGGGTTCATTTGTTATTACTTTTCGAAATTAAAGTCGTATATTCGAGTTTTTTGGTTAGAAGCATTCTTCGAGTCCGTTTGCCATTTGTTTATAAAACAAATGTTCGCGCGTTCATACCTCTCCCACTTTTATTTAGCTTAAAACTGCTGCAATCCATTACAGTAGTTTTAGGCGTCTTAATGTTCTTTGATTCCATCGAACCTTCTAAGGTCGCCATATTTATTAGCGTGTACTACAAAAAAGTAGGAGTATGGGTTGTATATGTGGTCTGTGCTAATGTTGTAAGGATTAGTAGAGAGAGCCGACCAGACTTCTGATCAGAAATACTAATAAAAGTTTGAAAATTTGTTCTTTAAAAAAATATTTACAACAATTATTCTAATGAATTAGACAGTAGATTAACAATTTAATCATTTTTCAAGTGACTTCAGCTTTTAATAAATTAAGTATACATTATAAAAAATTATAGTGTTCATTTATATATTATATAAAATATCCATTATATAATCAGTCAAAAATTATAAGTTAAAACATTTAATTAATATAACATTTTTATTGTATTAATATTAATTTATTTCATGAATAATATTGCAATTATAAATAGATATTATCTACTAAATCAAATATTTATGAAATGTCTACCTCTTTAAGCCCAGTTATAAATAAATATATATGAATAGTTATGAGAAAATAATGTATAACTATAAATAAATACAAAAATTACTAAGTTTCTCTTAAATAGAAAGTAATTAATATATAAATTATGATGAAAAAATGTCAAGATTAATTAAATTAGCAGAATTTGTAAAAACTATTATTTAACAAATTTTAATTACACTATTCCTAGTATAGCCCAATCATAATTAAAAGTGTAACAATTAGAGGATATAAATACTGTTGTATTTTGTTGAGAATGAGAGTGTAATATAGTTTGGTAATGTTTTATTGAAAGATCTATGGTTAAATATGCAGCTTTTAGGTAAAATAGGTAATATATCACAACTCTGTCATCGAAATCAATGAGTTTATTTAAGCGCTTGTATTCAGCATTTAACACATCTGCTTTTCGTGCTGTTTATTGTGTTTTATTTTTACAACTATTGTACAAAATGTTTCCGATGTTCCGGTTCATTTTACCGAGACTCATTCAGGGATACAAGTTGCTGCCGTTGACAACTCAGAGACCACGGAATGTTGTATGGTAGTGATGTTAGGTCAAATGGAAGAGATAGTATAATAAATTCAACATTAATATATCTAGTTGTTGTTCTGTTTATTCCTTTAATTTCCAAATACAGGGATGATTATTATTATTGTTATCAATTGTTGAACTCTTGTTGGATATATTATGTTAGCGGTGACAAGCGTACACTTCTTTTAGTACAGCTGCGTGTTGTTTCTGTTATGAGCGCTGAATGGCGCGAAGATTGGTTTATAAACACGCGCTTTGTACGTATGAGTACGTGCTTAGTTGATGTTATGATTGACAAATTAGGCGCAAATGCGCGAAGATTTATTCTAACAGATTACACTCTTAATTGTAGCAAATGCGCCATAAACCCAGAAGTAATTGGATGTTATCTCTCTTGGCATAGTGCACTCCTTGAGAAGTAAGAGACTCGAACTAAGATGAAGTTAGGTCGGCAAGGTAGGCGCAACTGGCGCGAAGACTTGGCGACAAGTGCTGTGTGTATTTCCGCACTGGCTTCTCATTAAGACAGCCTCAATTCCTTATGGATGCTCGATGGTGGCTTTTGATATTCCGAATCTTAGATGTTAGTGATGATAGTTGAAGTTGTTGATACTACTTACGATGAATAATCGCGAACTTAGTCAAGGGACTTTCCGCTTCCTTTTTTGATGAGGACTTCAACCAGTACTTGTCTTCGGACTCTGATAACTGCCTTGTATGTCCCTTTCGTTGATCTTCAACGACGCTTAGGAATTTTCACTTCCTATTTGAATAAGAACTGTATCGAGATTGATGGCATTTGTAATCGTTTCTCTTAAATACTCTTATATCTCTTAAATCAGCGCAAGTGTCGACAAATCCAGTTTCGCGCCACTTTGCGATATCTTTCAATCATAAAGTTGCATTCATAAACTCAACCACACACGTACTCGTTCAAAAGGCGCTAGTGTCGACGAACAAAACTTCGCGCCATTTGCCATTCATATTCAATAATCAAGCTGCATAGATTATTGTACAGTTGTCTCCGCAACACATCACTTCAATCAAGAATTTAGTTCTACAAGTAATAATAGTAATACTAGTCAAATTTGTCATTAATAAATAACAGAATAAAAAGCATATACTTCAGCCATATCTTTATTGTATTATTATAATATCCCTTCCACTTGTGACCTGTCATCGCTATCACACAACACCCGTGGTCTCTGAGCTGTCAACGGCATCAAATTGTATCCGTCGAACCGGCCTTGATAAAACAAGTTGGAACGACGAGTTGCATTTTGTACAGGATTCCTTCTTTTTTTCTGTATCCAATCAGAGCGCGGCTTTTGGGTAGTATGCTTGAGTATGCACGCCTCTTTTTCCACTTTCGAAGAATTTAGGCTTTTTCAATGATAACATCGAAAAGTGTCTTCGGTAGCATCGCTTACAATTGGTAGGCTCGCCCCTCTCTTGGACTTGGCGACGTGGAGGTTCTTGATCAAACATCCTCGCTCGGCTCGGACGAAAGGCAACATTCGGCTTACTTGACAACAATGTATGCATTGTGTCTCACGACATTGAGTCAATGAATTTTTGGAGATGTTTTTCTACTTGATAGTTTACATATATCTGATACTTTCAAAATGTTATAGCATGAACAGACTCGTCACGTTCTTGCCGGTAACAACAAGATCGTTTAACGCGACAAAAAACAATGAGAGCGTTTGAAATTATAAAATAAATAGAATGACTATTCACGAGTGTTTTCCAGATGTACTGACCTTTTCAAGCATCAAACGACCGTGGGAGAATTTTCTTAGAAGTTATGTCCGTTCATTATTTCATAAAAATGTTCTCGCAATCGCAAACAACTATACTATAATGATTATACGTTGATGATGAGAATCGTTGAGATCTTGCAGTTCCTTGGTGATTACCACGTGGTGATATCATGCACTACATGTCGAGGTAGGAGATAGTAAATCTCCGGATCCTCTTGACGTGGTACGCTTGGTGGTGCATATTTACACGGAGAAGTGTGAGGTCGTAAATCTCTGCACAATTCTTCTGTAGTACCACGTGGTGGTTATCCGATGATGGTCTCCTCCTTGAAAAAGTGCGTAGTATCATTAAATCCTTGAGAAAGTGCGCGTTGACATTTGTTATGGATTGAAACAGTTGAAAAGCGGAATACAAAAGTGGGAGAGGTATGAGCGCGCGATTCAGTTGTTTATAAACAATAGCCAACGAACCTTCCAAGGCTATGCTCTATTGACGCCACGACCAATATCGGCATAGCAACAGACACCAGATCATCACTGGCGCCGAAAAAACGAGTGCGATAATATTTAAGGGCTGCGCTTCCCGCGCAGCGTTCAGTCTTTGTCTCAGTCTTTGTCTCAGTCTAGTCTAGTAACAATTACGCAGTCATTATAACAGGCGCACTATTCAATCTTCAAGCTTTTCTCTATAGTCATCACTCACTGTAGCGGTACACGTACGTAATGCTCAACTAGTGAGCAATCTAACAAGCCAATAGTGACGCGACATTATCATTATATGTTAACTAAACTTAAAACTAATAACGCGCTAGTGCTAACATAAATCGAGAGTGAAAATATCGAAATCATACTACACATATTAACGGATCACACCGATGACTAAGGCAGCAGAAAACCGGTCCCTTTTAGAAAGCTTCGATACGACAGAGGCAGCTCTTACGCATCTACACTAAAGCACCAGCGACCCATTTTCGCTTAGACGACTTCGGTACAACAGCGGCGGCTCTCACGCATACTACGACTGCATCGACTCCTCACACCACGGAGAAGATACACACTTTCCTCAGCACGTAACACAATTGAAGAAACTTCCGATATTTATTCACTCACACCTTCATTCATACATTTCATGATCATTAACTATTTATTATATTATTATATTTAATAAAAGGAAAGACAAGAACCATTGCGTGTAGTATTGAATTATTGCATTGCCCCTTCCACTTGCTAGCAACACCTCCACCCACCATCGAAGGGAGGTTTTTAAGTCTGATCACAGACAACACTGAATATGAGAAAGTACGCGTTCGCATTGAATTCTTGAAAAACTCTACCGAGTGATAGGTGGCTATCGCACCTTGAGCTTTTGTGCGATTGCACAGAGTAACTTGAGTAAAAACTCTACTTGGAGAGCCGTTGTTGTACCGCTGCTGCCTAAGTGAGACTGGGTTGCTCCTGCCTTTGTGTTGGTGCGTAGGAATTGCTGCTGTTGCCCCGAAGCTTTCTAAAGGCGGACCGCTGCTGCTATTTTAGGGTCGGTGTAATTCGTTAATATATATAGTAGGCTTCGATAGTTTCACTCTTGATTAAGTTAACACTATCGCGTTATTCGTTAAGTTTGATTCGCGGATTCTGAAATATGCTTCACTATTGTATAGTCAAATTGCTTACAGTTTGAGCAATTACGTACGTGTGTATCTACAGTGAGAGATGACCGTAGGAAGAAGCTTGAAGACTGAATAGTGAGCTGCTGTGTTACTGCGTAATCGTTATTACGCTAAGCTGAGACAAAGACTGGCAAAGGACCGTCAAAGACTGACTGGCGCATGGTACGCGCAGTACCTAAGTAATCTCGTAGTAATTTTGGGCGCCGGTGGCGATCCAGTATCTGTTACTATGCCGGTATTTTTTGTGACGTCAATAAGCATAGTTTTTGTGAGATTCATTGTTATAATTCTTCGAAATTCAAGTTGTCTGAGATCAGACTAAAAACGCTTCCCTGAGATGGTGAAGTGAGGCTTGCTGGCAAGTGGAATGGACAATGCAATAATTCAATACTGCCGTTATATGAGTTGATATTCCCTTTTATTGAATATAATGATATAATAAATAATCAGTGGTCTATTAAGGTGAGATTGCATGAATGATACAATGAATGGGTGAGAGTTTCTTCAGGTAATGTGAGTGATGATAATCTTATAAGTGTATTCTTGTGGTATGGTGCGTGATTGACGCCACCGATTGCCGCTACCGATACGCTGGAGAAGCCTGGGTGGTGGCGTTGGTGTGTAACGTCACTGGCGAGGAGAATTGATGTCGCCGTTGCCGCTACCGATGAGCTGGAGAGGCCTGGGTGGGGCGCTGGTGTATGACGTCACTGTTGAGGAGAATTGATGCCGCCGTTGCCGCTAACGATGAACTGGAGAGGCTTGAGTGGAGTGCTGGTGTATGACGTCACTGATGAATGGCAATGATGCCGTGGTTTTGGTATTGCTGCTTACTTAGTTCACGGAAGCGTGTGTTAGTAATTCGTAAGAACGTGTGTAATAGCGTAGCTTACGTGTGTGGAGGTTATAAGCATTCTTTGAATTCGTTAGTCAGTTTTTACAAAACAAATGCTCGCGCGCTCATACCTTTCCCACTTTTTATTTCGCTTAGAAACTACTGCAATCCGTAATACTAGTCCTATATTCGGGTTTTCGGTATAGAAATATTACTCGAGTTCGTTGGCTTGTGTTTATAAACAATCGTTCGCGCGCTTATACCTCTCCCACTTTTGTCTTCCGCTTTCAACTGTTCAATCCGTAACAAGGCCAGACTACAGTATATCGACTGATCGACCATTGATACATATCAAGAAATCCTTTAGAGTTCTAAGGCTTATAATTAATGACACTTGTGAGTGACTAGCTCTTCTACTGCCCCTATAAATAATTAAAGACACGATTGATTACTCAATAAATTCCATTAAACATCTTACACCATATCAAGTATAGTCATTGATACGTCAAGCATACTTGATTCAAACATCATCTTCTCATGCTACCTCACATGCATGATTGATTGACTACACCAGATAATATTTACAATATCGGCATAACCTCAATTACAAGACACAGTAATATCCATAGAATCTACAATAACCAAGAATACAAGAACACACCCTCATTACTTCAATAGAATTATCTCTCTCTACACAACAGTGCAATATTATTATAATCATTTACAATTAATAAACATTGTTTTACTAAATACATGATATTTTTCAGCCTTGTCAATTACTATTTCCTTTAAAGTTATCCTGCCGAGAGACTAATCCACTGAACTATTGAATTGGTAGTTCGAGCCATAAACTAAACCTTTAAAATCGAACAGCAGTTGAAAACTAGTCACACGCAAGAATCATAAATGACAAACCTTCGAGCTCTGAAGGACTTGATGAACATGTATTTTGTTGTCGATTATTCTATAAATCGTTGTCTGGATATGACAGTGTAATTGACGTGTTGCGTTAATTGTGTTGACTCTTTCAGACCCTGTACGATGTCGAAGTGTTAGTTCGATAGAGCGTGCTCTTTCCCAATCGACTGTTTGCGGGCCTGTACGATGTTGAAGTATTAGTTCGATAGAGCGTAATCTTTCCGCAGTCGATTCTTTAAGGGCAGATTTCTGAAGCGTGATTTTACGCGTGTGTGACTAGTTTATTTAACAATATAAGGAGATGTACCTTTTAAACTGCCGACAAGGTATGTTAATTTACTGCATGGCTGGTGTGTCCCTTTTGTTTGCTGTTCTAATTGGCTTCACTGTAAATTACTACTTATTCTTGCTGATTTCCTTTTAATAATGCACGTGTTAGTTTTTTTTAGTTTAGGTTGGTTGCCGAATATGCGGCCACGCGTCGTCGTCACAGTATATACTAAAACACTGAGTGGTAATAACAATTAAATGAACGCGAGGTAGAATTACAATGAGCTTATAAGCCTTTTGAATACGCGCACGAACCGAAGGCTTGATCGTTCCGTGGCGGTCCTGGTACCGAGACCCGAGAGGGTTAGATTGGTTCACTGCGGTCGGGTCACGGCAAGATGTTTGCAGCAAGCGCAGTTCAGTACGAGGGAGCTTCAGCAAGAGAACGAGGCACGCCGCGTACTTGCCTTATATATCCACGCGACGGCTCACTTAGCTGGCAAGAAAACATCGTCGTTGCTGCATTGGAATATTACATGAGGCGCAGAAAGAAAAGTCTAGATGTTTCGAGAATTCGACGAAAGAAAAAACGTAATAACGTTAGAGAATCCCAGATGATGTTATTACCCGAAGACCATATAAACATTACACACCATTTGAAACCAAAACATAACAAGTATACGAAAATTCTCGTTTAGTTTACAGAAATCTGAGATCTAAAAGGCCGGCGATGCCGACAATCGACGGTCTTGAAACTGGCTTCAATTTCGAACACTAGGCGACTCAAGTTTTCCAGATGTATAACAACTTGGGTTCTCCAGATGTCTAACAACTTCGAAAGGATTCTCGCAATTTCGAACAAATATTGATGCCCAATAATAAATGATGCATATTCTACAACTAAACTATTAAAAAATGAAATAAGGTTTCTTTTATTTATTTATCAAATAATTGGGAATTGGTAAAAGACATTAACTTATATCTACATTGCAAAGTCCTTTAAACAAATTATATTTCTCGTCAAGTTATGTACTTTACATCCTCGTTTTACATTGCTACTTATTTAAAATGTTACCCTAAACGCATTGTCTGGGATCCGACTGAAAACCTCCTTATGATGGTAGATGGAGGTGTTGTTGGCAAGTGGAAGGGGGAATGCAATTATTCAATACTGCCTTTAATGTTTATTGTTTTTCCTTTTATTAAATATAATAAATAGTTAATGATTTGAAGTGTATGAATGAAGGTGTGAGTGAATAAATAAGGAAATTTCGTATGTTGGTTACGTGATGATGAAAGTGTGTGTACTCTCGATAGAGTGGGACGTGATCCCTTCTCCTTGCAAGATGAGTCGCTGTGGTGGTGGACTCGCACTGGAGGGGCGAGTCGGACGATACTGCTCTTGTCGGCGGTGTAGTTTGAGCGCCGCTATGCCTGTGTGGTGGGAAGGACTTCGTGTTGCCTCACTGCGTGTGTGAACAGGAGGTTCGCCAATGGTAGATGTGTGAGCCTGCATTAGAGTGGTTGTAAGGAACGTCCGTGGTACGTTGCTTACGTAGGCGTGGGAGCTGATGTAGTTGTGGTAGTAAAGAACGTGCGTGGTGTATTGCTTGCGTAGGCGTGGGAGCCCGTATAGTGGTGGTAGTAAGAAACGTCCGTGGTGCGTTGTTTATGTAGGCGTGGGAGCCGATGTAGTTGCGGTAGGAAAGAACGTGCGTGTTGCGTTGCTTACGTAGGCGTGGGAGCCGATGTAGTTGTGGAGTCGCTATTAGTGCTTTAGGCTGCTTGATGCTTGCTATGGCTACAGTATTGGCGATTGCAGGTTGGATAGCGAGCCCGATGTGGAGAGTGCGTGATTAATACTAGCAAGAGGAATGCGCGTCAAGAGCAGCTACTTAAATATTCTCGTACGAACTTGCAGTGCCGGTAGCGCACCGGTGGCCGTTTCTATGCTGATATTTGCCGTGACGTCAATAGGGCATAGCCTTGTAAGGTTCATTGTTATTACTTTTCTGTATTATAGTCGTACATTCGAGTTTTGGTGTAGACACATTTCTCGAGTTCGTTAGCTAGTGTTTATAAACAAATGTTCGCGCTCATACTTCTTCTACTTTGTATTCCGCTTTCAACTGTCTCAATCCGTAACACGCATGTATTACAATATAAATAATTAATACACATTGCAGACTTTATAGATTGCAGTTTTTTAAATTGATTTTTATAATTTTCTAACATTTTTTAAATCTTCTTTGATCTTCCTTGTTCTTTTTTTAGCGCAATTGAAAACAAAACTTAAAAATATTATCCTCTTTTATATTTTCTTATATCCTTCTTTTTAAAGAAATAGTTAGACATATAAATACGTAAATATTATTACTAGACAAATGATTATTACTCTCTGTTACGGATTGAAGCAGTTGAAAAGCGGAATACAAAAGTGGGAGAGGTATGAACGCGCGATTCAGTTATTTAAACAAAACAATAACAACGAACCTTCCAGGCTATGCCCTGTTAACATCACGACATTAGTCGTGACGACAACAAAATACCGGCGTTTTAAGCAATAGTACAATAATATTTAAGGGCTGCGCTTCACACGCAGCAGCCTGTCTTTAACTCAGTTTAGTTTAGTAACAAATACGCAGTCATTATAACGGGCGCACTATTCAATCTTCAAGCTTCTGTCTACACTCATTACTCACTATACGTTTAAACATCTATTCAGTTACTTCACATCAGTGTCACTTGCGCCATCACAAACTGCAATTAAAAATTCAGATATTCAAGAACACAAGAAAGAACTCACACTACTACAATAGAATAATTCTCTATCTCAATAGAAGTAAACAACAACACTACAATATTATAGTTTTATAAGTAGAATAAATTAATAATCGAAATTAAATATATTACATTATACTTTTATCATTTCATTTGTGCCTTCTTTCTCTTAATTCATTATGGCGAGAGATTAATACACTGAACTATTGAAATGGCAGTTAGAGCCATAAAAACAAAACGTAAAAATCGAACACTCTCTTCCACTTACAAAGTTATATTTTCTTCTAATTAAGATAACCAATTAGATTGCGTTAGTCAACAAAAATTAAGATGATTTCCCCCCACTAATATCACTACTATTTTTTTAAATTCAAAATAGTTCTTGCTGTTATATTCTTTCCCTCGAACTTAATCGAAACCTTGTACATTAACACGGCATTTTGATTTCTGTAAGCACTTTCAGTCTTTTCATTTATTAATTCCAGTTATATATTTTTACATTTATTTTTTATGAATATTTTATTCTCAATGATTATTATAATATTTTATATATAATATCTCATAATTATTTATGCAAATAAATATTTATATTATTATCTTATGTAATGAAAAATATACATAATTTTCATTTAAGCATTTACTTACTCAAAGAATTGAGTAAGAATCAATATCATTAGAATTATAATAAATTGTTATATTTAATTAATTAATAAAAATAAATCTACAAATAGATATGATGCTTTTACAGTATTCAACAGTTAGCTAAATATTTAATTTTCGAAAAAAAGAAAATAGTGTAATTGAAAGAAACATATTGGAATGTATTATATCTGATATACAACCCTTTTTATGTTATCTTTCTAATTAGTAAAAAGATCTCAAAGCTTGTTTCGTTGATATTAAAATATAAATTAATCTATTTAATAAAAAAATGTAGAAAATGAACGTAAGCATTGCCTTATAAACTTCTATATAAGTTAAATTTAATTAAATAAAATCTTTAGAAATTTTTATTTAAAAATTTGCTTAGTAAATAGTGCATAAAATTTATCAAAAAATAAAAACTTATATATATAAAAAACTTTCAACGTTTCCATAATTTACAATAATTCATGCTATTATAAATATAATATTCATATTTTGAAATATTTGTATTGATTTTCATATATTACTGTTGATTTTAAGTTAAACGTAGAATATTATACATAATTGTAAAATCCGAATATGTCAGAATTGTATGTCATTTTACTTGTAAATTTATGAAAGATTGTAATAACCGCATTGATAAATTCAAGGAAATTTGAGAGCTAAAACTAGAAAACAAGGCGAGAATACAAAGAAATGGGAGGGGAATATAATTATGGAATCTAGGCAACAAGTTGAAGTGGGGAGCAATGAAACGTCGAAGTGTCGGCGAGCAATCTGTAACAGTCGCGCTACAGGCATCGCTGAGGATTGGTCTTTGTATATAATAAATATTATTGTTACCAAAAATAGCCTGTCAGGAGAAAAGTACAACAAAAGCCGAGGTCCAGGATCATCGGCAAAATGATTGCAAAGAGAATGCAACCAGTGCTCGTGTCAGCCCGAGCACTCCGAGGTACTGCGCATGTGCAATCCTATCGATTTCTCTCAAAATTTACTTCTACTTTTCTTCAAAGATAAAGTTTTGAAGTCTTGCTACTTATCAACAATTACGATATTTAAAATATTTGTATTAGGTTAATAATCTATTATACTACTTCATTAATTTTCAATTCATTCATAATATCGCGAGTATTCGCTACTTTGGAAGAAAATAACATTTATTTTTATGTGTAGAATGATGTAGTGAACATCCACTAAAATATTTCCATATAACATGGTTTACATAAAATTATAGAATTAATGATCTATTGGATTCTCAAGCTATACTTTCGGTCTAACTTTCAATTATATCTTATATTTCTACGACATATGCCATTTTTAAAAACACTAATTATTTAAGGCAATGCAAAAATTGAATGCAAAAATTATTGAATTCAGTTTACTATAGTGGTATTCACTTGTAAGCTAATTTATTTTACATTGTAAGCAATCTTGATCTTTTGTTGTTTACGTGCAAAAATTCTTGATTTAAGAAAGTTAAATCACTCTTATTATTATAGATATGTTCATTTCATATTATATATTCTTAAAAAATTTTAAAGTCAAGATAAAAAAATTGTTACTAAATAATAAGCCATTGGTACATAAAAAGGTTGAATGAAAAATCTATTCTAAAAACATTAAAAATATATGTAAAAATAAAGACGAAAAACAGTCAAAAACATTTATAAAATTTCGTCTGAACATACAAGTAGAAGGTTAGAGAAACGAGTGAAGATGAGATGACGAGGTCACAACCCAATATATTATACAACTATTTCGAATTAGTATTAGTTAAAAATAATCACTACATTTATTTGTATAGGATGTTATAATGTTTTATTTACAAGACATAATTGTTGAAATTTAATAAAACCAATTTCATAAGATTCAAAAGATAAATCCTTAAACACTTATAGCAAAACAACATTATTTCATGATTGAAATTGTTTTTGATTTATTTATGTGTTAAAAATTTATGATTAGCATTCATTATATTTTTTTTATATATACATTGATTTGTAAATTTAATTCTTCTAATTATTTTAGTAATAATATTATAACTTCAATAGATACAATAAAATATCATAGAATTCGGAAAATTATTAATTATTAATGTAAAACTCTAAATAGATTTCTAATGAATTATCACTAGATTTATTAAAATTTTAAATAAATAATTAAAAATTTATTTTATTTTTAATTCTTTTATCTTGAAGCCAATATATATAAAATCACATATAAAATATTATAATAATTTGTTAACATGGATAAAAATATATGTATATTATTCATACTTAGATATTAATAAAACAATAATAAATTATTAATCATTTACACATTTAATTTTTCATTTCAATATTTTCAATAAGGATAAATTAGTATATTATTAATTAATTGGCATATAATTTAACATCCAAATCCTTCAGTTAAAATATAAGTAGTTTTAAATTTAATTGAAAAAATATAATATTATTTTATAAAATTTTTACAAATTTAATAATATCAGAAATAAATTATATATAAAGTAAGAATTGCAAGCAAATATATATCGTCTTAAAAATTTTCAGTGGTTTATTTGAGAATAAAATTCAAGAAAAAATTTCGTATAGAAAAAATACAGAAATAGAATTAATTTTAAAAAATATTAAGAAAAATACAAACTATAATACTTATAAGTTGATTACAATAAAATTTTCCTTTGTATTTTTATATACAAAATACAATCATTTCGTCGGAATAACCATTAATCGCTATTGCTGGCAGGTGGAGAATTGCATAATTGGTTACGAACAATATCAACACAACCATTTGCAAGCGAACCTAAGAGCCCAGTGATCGCAACAGAAATTCCTGGACCAGTCTCTCAAGAACTTTATCGTCAAATGAACTCCATACAGCAGGCATCCTCGGTACAACTATTTGCGGACTACGAAAAATCGATTGGCAATTATCTGGCCGACGTCGATGGCAATCTGATGCTTGATATCTACATGCAGATATCGTCGATGCCCCTTGGCTATAATCATCCTGCAATGCTTCAGGTTCTTACAGATCCGCGCAATCAGGTAATATTTTGAGTGTTAATCGGTATGAGTACTCCGTATTCACATTGTATTGTACTGTATACTCAGTATAAAACGAGCATTACCCAATTAACATACTTTATTGTCATTAATATTATTTGTAACAAGCAATTACTTAATTGTTTTTAAAGATTAACAATTATATGTTAATCTAGAATATCATCATTTTTATATTGCATATCAATTCTTAAAATAACGGATTCTGATTGATATTTTCAATTACGAAGAGCATAAAAAATTTTAACTTTTGTTACATTAATACGGAAAATTTCCTATGCAAAAATAATATGAAATCTATTGCGATTGTTTTTTGTGCTGGCATCAGTTCATTACAATAAAACTTGATATAAATTTCAGTAAAAATAATATAAAGTTTCACAATAAATGAACAGTTAAAAATTCGTTTATATATTTAAATAAAACATTTTTTATTTTCATTTGATTTAAATAAATTACAGAATTAAATATATGGAAACTGGACAGTTGTTTTTCAAAATATTTTGTTTATTCCAATTATAAAAAAAAATAAAATATAAATGTAACATTTACATAATTTATTTTAAAAAGCATTTACTCGTCGAATTTATATTCCACTACAAAAATAGCACGATTATTTTTTAGAAAATTATTGCAAATCGTCCAGCGCTTGGAGTATTTCCAAATCGTGATTGGCCAGAGAAATTGAAAAATGTTCTACTTAAGAAAGGAGTTAGTATATGAATTGTTAGATATTTTATTTTATTTTATTTTATATTTAGTTTATAAATAAACGAATATATTAACATATTAATTAATTGCCAAAATTTCTAATTAAATTTAAGATTGCCCCACCTGGATTTTCACACATAACAACTATGATGTGTGGATCATGCTCCAATGAGAATTCATTCAAAAATATTTTTATTTGGTATGCAGAAAAACAAAGGCATGGCAAATCATTTACTAAGGAAGAAATGGACAGTTGTATGATAAACCAAGTACCAGGATCTCCAAAATACTCAATCATGTCATTTGAGGGTAACTTTATAAATCATTTCAATACATTATTACCAATAACAAACTTGTTCAGTTTATGAAATCTATTTCAAATATAATTTTAAATATTTACAGAAAGCTTGATATAAATATATGTAAAATGTATTATTTAAAAAAATCCCAAGGTTTTGAATACTTTATTATTTTTAAACAAATGTGTTTATAAAATATAAATAATATATTACATAATTTATTATTATGTACAACTCAGAAAATAATTAAAATTTTCTTTTTAACTAGTATATCACCAATATCAATACTATATAATAATATCATTAAGCTTTTTCTGTTAATAAAAAGTTATAATAAAGTAATTAAAACCTAAATATATTCTAAAACAATGTTTATCGTAATTATAATTATAGGGGCTTTCCATGGAAGAACTCTTGGTTCTCTATCTACTACTCATAGCAAATACATCCACAAAATCGATGTACCAGCTTTTGATTGGCCGATTGCACCATTTCCGCGTTATAAGTATCCACTTGAAAGTAATGAAAGTGAGAATAAACAAGAAGATGATTTTTGTTTAGCTAAGGTATGCATATTCATATGTTCAAGTGAACTATTTCTAATATTTTATATAAGTAACCGTAAGGAACATTAATTATGTTATTATTAATTATCTTGTCAATTTACCGAAAAATTTTTAGTTTCTACCATTTTTAAATTATTAATTTAATACAATTACGGTTTTAAAAGTATTCTTAAAATTACAATAATTTTATATGATTTCAATTGATTTATATAAATTTCAATTATTTTTCTGATATACTTACTAATTCTTACATAATTATTATAATTATTCATTTTTTTATTCAATTTTATTTTATTTGCATAAAAGACTATTAAGTACTATTAAAAAAAACATCACATATTCAAGGATACCTTTAATATTTATTTTAGAAACATTTTTAAATCATTTGAATATCTATTAATACTGAAGTTGAGCTGAGATGTATTGTTTACTTTGTTATTTTCAAATATTGTTTTTCAATAATATATATTTCAAATTTAAAATAAAATTAATATTTATGGGTGATTACTTATTATATTGTAATGATTTCATAATTATTTATACATACATATAAATATTTTACATAAATATTTTATAATTATTTGCTCATATTTAGTTTAATTAATATCATTATGTGAATATTTTATAAATTTTATATTTTATTCACTAGATACAATATTTGTTATTAGACATTTAAAATTTATTTAGTACAATTAAATTATATTTCAATATTTTTATGAATAATTCTAATTTCCAATTTAAAATAGCATTTTTTTAAAAACGTAGTTTAGATTAAAATTATATAATATACTGAATTCGAAATCGAGCAAATAATATTTATTAAAATAATATTTAATATACCCTAATTTAAATTAATTTGTAATAAATAAAATTTTGATACATTGGTTGAAATACTTATTTAATAATTTATAGAGCATTAATTTCAAGAATATTTATTGTGTAGAAAAACATACATTGTTATTGAATTCATTGAATTCATTAATTTATATTTTGAAATGTCTTATATTTAAATAAAATAATTGTTCATTTTGCTATAAGGAAGTTCATATAAGAAGTGAGAATTTCTAAGTTGATTATAATTGTTTTGTCAATGTTTCATATGCATATATATTAAATTTTATTTGTCTAAAAGTAGTCAATATTTATTATTATAAAATTGAAATAAAAGAAATTTAATAAATACTTTATTTTACATAAGATTTCAAACCAATATTTGAGAAAGTTTGAAATTGACGAAAATGCATTTTTTAATTTAGGACACACAAAGTAATGTATATTTGCATGTACCTTTTTATATTTGCAGAAAATAATTTATATTTCACATGTTCAGTTTGTAAATATCACACAAAATAAATCGAATTATATATAAATGATAAGTTGATTATATAGTTTATAAATATATTGAAATAATAGTACAAAGAAAAAAATTAAAATTAACACTATTAAAATAAGCATAATGTCAATTATAATAATTACAGTCAAAATTTTTACCTCATTTTTCTTATTTTATCTTACCTTATTTTAGTTATTTTCAAATAATTTAAGTATTTGATTAAAAAAATATAAAATCTTATTAAAAAAATTTTTTTATTTGAAAATAAAAAATGCATTATACAAAAATCAAGCATCCATAAACAAGTTATTTTTGTAAAATTTCAATAGTCTTAATACTGATTCGTAGAATATCTAAGAATTAAATTAGTTTTGTAAAGTTTTTTTAAAAAAGTCCTTCACTTTTATATACACTAAATGTACAGGTCCTATATAAAAAAATTCTTAAAATGCAAGGATCAATAAGCATTTTAAAAATTAACTATAAATTATAGATTCTACCAAATAATTTGTGATTAAACCAATAATATAATAATAAAGTTACTATAACATATAGTAAAAAATAAAGTAATTTAATCGTTTTGTTTAAAATGTTACAGGTTGAATATCTATTTGATAAATATAAAAGGGAAAAACATTTTCCGGTGGCTGGAGTAATTGTTGAACCTATTCAAGCTGAAGGAGGTGACAATCATGGTTCTCCATATTTTTTTCAAAAGCTCCAACAAATCACTAAAAAAGTAAAAGAACAAATTTACCCTTTAACCTATTTTATTTAGTTTATATATATTCCACTTAGTAACCATGATCATATTTAGTATGGTGGTGCTTTGCTAATCGACGAAGTACAAACCGGTGGTGGACCAACTGGTAAAATGTGGTGTCACGAGCACTTTAATCTTGAGTCCCCACCTCATATAGTCACTTTCAGTAAAAAAATGCAATTAGGAGGATACTATCATCTCGAAGAAATGAAGTAAGTAATGAAAGAAATTGTAAAAACTTACGTAATTAAACATAAAATATTTATTTCTATGGGTGGGTGTTTTTAAAATTTTTTATACAAGCATTGAAAAACGGATTTTTAATTTTTATTTTTGTTTGAAATTTTGTTTTAAAACCATTAAAATATTGTATGTATTGAATGCAATTACTTATTAATTCTGTTTTTACCTAAAATATGAAGAAAAAAAATTTGTTATAAAATTACAAAATATCTATGCGAATAAATTGCTATATTATTGTTCAGTTATCTGATCGTCGACTTTTTACATAGAAATAATATAATTGTATAATATTATATATATAATAATATAATTGTTTATAATATTAGGATAATATAAATTTTTAACATTTTAGACCAAATCAACCATATCGCGTATTCAATACATGGATGGGAGACCCTAGCAAATTAATACTTTTAGAGGCAATAATAGATGTGATATTAAAAGAAAATCTATTGGATAGAGTCACTAGAGTTGGAAATTATGTATTACAAGAATTAAAAAAACTTGAAAATGAATTTTCAAATACCATAAATTCATCTCGCGGAAGAGGAACTTTTATTGCTTTTAACTGTGCTACTTCAAAATTAAGAGATGAAACAATTAAAAAACTATTGAGAAAAGGTAAACATTGACATGTTTTGTCTTAACAAACATTTTTTATTTTATATTTTAAAATCCAATTATTATATTTTTTTCATTGACAAACTTCGTTAATTAGTACCATTATCATTATAGGCATTCAAGCAGGTGGTTGTGGAAATACAGCAATTAGACTTCGACCATCTCTTACATTTACAGAACATCATGCTAATATATTCTTAGAAAATCTTCAAACTATTCTTAAAGAATAAATCTCCATATAAATATATTTTAAATAATCAAAACAATAATCAAATGATTAACAGCTGAATATTTCAAAAATTTTATTTTTTACAATATTGTATTAACATACTTGTTAGAAAATTTATATATCATCAATTTTTCAAACATACTTAAGTTAATGGTATCTTGTCTTTAAATTTTTAATAATTTTATTTCGTTCACGTTAAAATGGATATTTTAGTGTCTCAATGTATGGATGTACGTATGTATATAGTTTTATATGAGATATTATTTAATGAATTTATATGTCAGTATCTGCTTATCAGTACCTAATATATAAAATTGATATGATTTCTATACTTTCACTAGATGAATTTTTCTATTTCTAGTAACAAATGTTATTGATTATAGTATAAAAGAAGTAAACAAATATTTTCTTTTATACATATATATATATTTTTTTCTTTTTTTTTTATAATTTGTTTGCTGTGTCACTATCTTATTTTTAAAGAACTTAAATATAATACTGGATATTAACATCAATCTTTACTTTTTATAAATTTAGTTTATATTCTGATTTAAATGTTGTGTCTTATTTCAGCATTTCTTTTAACATGTCAGTAAAATGTTGAAACTGCTGCAATTGGCTCTTTTTCATTATATATTCTAATATTTTTAACTGCAAAAATGCAAAAAGTAAAGTATATTTATTATCAACATATAACAATTTTTATATTATACAATATTCTAAACCCACTTTAAATTTAGAATCAACAGTATTACGTTTTTGAGATAAATTCCACAAATTAACAGCCATATGTAACAACGATGGCTTTGTTAAATCTGCTCTTATAATCATACAAACAAACAATTCAAAAGCAAGGATTGATTGTTTATCTAATTGATTAGACGATCCTAAATGTTTCAAATAACTTAGTAGTTCTTCAAAAACTTTTGAACACATTTTATTAACTTCATTAACAAATTTATGATCTGAACCATATAGTTTATCATTAGAATCTACCTATTTAATTGAGTTGTTTTATAATTAATAATAAAATTAATGATATTCATTAAAAATGGCTATCTAGAATTTATACCTTATCAACATGATAAAGATAAGTTTCTTGAGTTATTGTAGACAAAAGATCAAGTACCCTTAGATACAAATGCGACTTTATCTTATTATTATGATCAAAACATCGTTGAACTGCATTAAGAAGGCCTCTCATCAAATACAATACTCCATGTTCAGGACTATCCTGTTAAATGAAAATTAAAAGATTTCAAGTATTAAAAAAAAAAGTAGTTTTCATTAAAATATTCCATTCTGATAAATTTGATAAATTTAAAATATTAATGTTACCGGAACCACCAATAAAGTAGAAAGAAAATTTGAAAGATAAGAAAGTAAATATGGCTCTGAACTCTTGTTTTGTCCATCAATATCTAAAGATTTAGGCATTTCTGGTACTAAACTTAAAGCTGCTTTGAAGCATGCATCAGCTATTAAAAGAGTTGGATAAATAAATAACAATATTAAAAATTTAAATAGAATTGCAATACATTTAAAGTCAACAATTATGTAAGGTGAGATTATCATATTCTTAATAAGAATCGTTTTGTATTTACTTGATACATGATAAATATATACTTTAATAATAAAATGAAAATGGACTTTTATATTTGAAAATATTTGGAAAAAATATTTTTATAAATACATGTTTCTATTCTTCTAAAATTGGTTTAGAATGACTGAAGTTTTCAATTTACATAATTTGCACATAATCTTTTTAAAAAGCTTACCTTGACCATAACATTGATTAAGAAGAGCTACTTGACCTGATAATAAATATAATTGAAGTTTTGTATAAACTATAGTTAAAGAAGGAATTGTAATGAAACAAAAGGCAGCACAAGCACGTACAAATGCTGATGTTCTTCTAGTATGATGACCTCGAACAATTTTTCTAGTATCGATAGATAGTCTATTTACATACTAATAATAAGATTTAAAACAGTAATTTTAGATTAAAAACTTAAATAAACATTTTACATAATTTTCTAACATTCTACCTGTACAAGCTGAACATGTACAATATCAAGATTATGAAAAGCAGCTCGTGCTTCTACATAAAAATTTAACTGCTTCTCAAAATCCCGATTATAATCTATTCTCTGAATAAGATTACATATCAATTGACCAATTTGTCTTTTTTCATCTTCTACCGTAAGTGCACTGTAATATTAATTAATTATATCCAAGAATACATCAATATATTTATATAATTGTGTTAATTTAATGTTACTAAGAAAAAAAATGTACCTGACTGTGTCATGCATTATTTTCATAATAAACATAAGAGCATTTATCATAATTGGATCTATTATTAGACTATTTTGTTTATTAAGACCTTGTACTATAGTTTTGCATATTTCTACTTTTATACTTTCTTTTTGAAAAAGATTTATTAATGGCAAAAAGTTGTCCTAATAGAAATATAAAATATTGAAATTTTTTACTTAATAAATAAATTGTAACACTTACCATTGTTAAAATTGAATCAAAATCTTGAGCATCAGCAACCAATTTTTCAATAATATTTTGTAACTGTGGATAAAAATATTCAAATTCTCTGCTTGGTCCTAAATGATTTATAATTTCACCCAAGAATAAATTAATTTCACTAGCCTATTATATATTAATAAATTAATGCTGATCTGTATGTATAATACCATACAATAATTCAAATTTTTAAATAATTTACTCACAGTAAAATAAATAACAATAAATTGAATCCAAATTTCCATTACATACATAAATCTGATTGAATCTTTTAAATTTTTCATATATTTCCAAATTGTATTTAAAACAGATTGACATTCATCTTTTGGTGGCCTTTCTTGTATTAAACATTCACCTAAACTTCTATACAAATGACATTGTGGATATCCTAAAAACATTTAATTATTGTTAAATATATTTATTTATTTGAAATTAAATTCATTACCAGTATCTTGAGACATTTCTATTAAATTAATAAATTCCAATGAATGAGATGCAATATATATTGGTTTGAATGAATGTAAAATAGTATTTAACAGTAACGCACTAAAATGAACATAAATTAATTAATTTTAGTTGTTTAATAATCTATTATAAATAATCTATAATTTACTTATTAGATTCCTGTTTACATCTGGTAAACACTTCTGTCAAAAGACTATCAGATGCCGTCACAGCTAAAACTTGTAAAATCCAATCTAATGCTGGTGTATAAAGGTTTAAATAAGAGTGTAAACAAATATTTTGCTTAATCAAATCATATTTTGTAGATTGTGAAAACAGTTGTCGATATGTATTAATAAAATCATAAAAATTTTCTTTTACGAAGTCAGGATTTGATGTTCTGAGAGCAAAACCAACGCGACATAAATAACATCTTGCATAAACAGCTACTAATGGGTCACCGATTCCTCGAATCATTCTAGTGATACGTGTCAATACTGTATTAAATTCACTAACAATAAATAAATACTAAATTAATTATAAGACTAAAGTAAAAAAATAGAAATTATTTTGTTCACAAGTTAAAATATTTTATTTGAATTACTTAGTTGTTAAAAAATTGTATGCTTTGATAATTGCCATTTCAACATAAAGTCGTGGAACAAGTTCTCTTATTGATGCAATTTTGTAAAACCAATTTTGGCAAGTTTCTTTAGCATTTTCTGAAACCATATCTGATGTAAAATTATCTGGTAAACTTGTTGATGCCTTAAATCCTGGTCTAATATAATAAATTTATCATTGCTTAAAAATAATAAAAAAAATTAAATATAAATAAAATTATTAAATATACAGACTTGATACATTCTGCTTTTATTTTTAATCTTTTGTACACTAATTTTCCAAATATTTCTAAGATATCAGTAATAAGAACAAATTTACTTGGATAAAATGAAATCACTGATGTATCTACTAACAGTTTTGCACACTAAAAATATAGATTTTTAATAATACAACTATCAAAAAAATAAAAAATAGCTTAAAATGTATCGTTGATATTTTACTTGAATAACAATCTTTAAAGCTTTAACTCGCTGATCAGAATTCCAAGCATGAACAAGTTCATTATTTAATTGCTCAATTCTTATTATATATTCTTGTTGAGTCAAGCCTTGCATTTGTCTAACAGAATCATCTTCAAAATCATCCAATTGTTCTAATCTTGTTTTAACCTTATCTACTAAAAATCCACTTGGTTGAACTTTCATAACAACTATAAAATATATAAAAATAAATAATTTATATATTATATATACTGATTATATGTATTTGTACATACTTTTTTCTCCACCTGGTAAAAAACTTGTTTCAATAGATAATTTTTCTAAAGTTGTGTATTTATTAAGTACAGTCACTCGTCTTGAAGTCCATGGCTCAACATTATATATTTTATCCTTCATTTTTTTATCATCTGCTATTATATTAGCTGAATAATTCAACTAAGTATTTAAGAAATATTTTTTAATAAGTTACAATTTTAAATTAAAAATATTCCTGGATATTCAATGAACATCAAATGTATTTAATTAATTTACTTCATTTGATGCCATTCTTGAAAGAGGATCCATTTCTTCTTTCATAAATTGAGTTAAAGGATCTGAACCATCAAGAGATGAATGACTGGAAATATTATTTCCTACTGATCCAATGTTAATAGAAACTGTTTGTACAGGAGATGGAGTTCTCAATGATGAATTGATATTGATTAGATTTCTTTTAGTCCCACATCGTCCATCAATCATCTGAAATTGATTGAGGTAAATATGTTTAAACAATTTTAATTAATTTTAGTTAATATATTAAAAAAAGCTTTACATACTGTTACAGTCACAGGCTTAAGTGGATGTTCAATAACTTCTTCCAAATATAAAGTTTTTTTTATTTTATAATTAACAGGCCTTTCAAACCTAGAAAATTATAATATTTAAAAAATGTAATAAATATATAAATAGTTTTTATGACATATAATAGATTGAAAATTTTTTAAATAAACAATTTTAAATACATATTACCATTCTATATCCGTCATTTTACAAAAATGATAATATGGAGGAAAAAAATTAATATTTTTTGCAACTTAACAGTTACTGCGATATATTTACTCTGATCATGTACTTATATTTACAGTTATCATATGTAACAATACAAAAAGTAAAAAGATTACGAAAAACTGTTTCAAGATATGACAAACCAACTCTATATCAATTCGAACAAATTATTACTTTATAACCACGTAAAATAATTTATATCAAGTAATAACTACTGACAGCATATATTTTATCGAATTTCTCACTTCAAATTTTGTAGTATAAATTTTATTCAATTGATCATTTTTATATATTAATTATATTTTATACATTATTTATTTATAATTAAATTATTTTGTTTGAAACAATCTATTATAAAAAATATTTATTTAAAAAATTTAATTGAAATTGACAAAATTTTTTCGTCACATGGAATTATAATACTTAAATTTCAGATTATAAAATATAATTATATAAGATCAACTTTATGTATACAGTGCAAATAGCACAAATAAATCAATGTTTGATATGTTGGTAAGTCCGTTTTGAAGATATAATTTAGTTTTCAACGTTTCTCTTTTCTCGTTCATCGTTCCTCTGTGTCTTTTATTGCACAATTCACCCGTTATAAGCTTTAAACCATCGTTTGGCACTCCTTGTTCTACCCGATCTAAGTCATAAATTTTTATTTGGACATGTCTGTTGTCGACAACGTCTACGAGAGCTGGGAGGAGATGGATGAGTCGGGGGTAAGTTCATAGAATGAGGTTAACTTCAAAATTCAACAGGGTAATCATAAAATACCAATAATAAAAATTTCCAGTGAGCTTCGCTTAACCTAAAACAGGAAACATTACAATAAAAATATTTAGAATTTTTTTAAATAAATAAACTTATCTCTGTTCATCCCTCTCTTCATCCGAGAAAAGAATTTTCAATTACATCATTTCTTGATTATAAAAATGGAAGCATGAAATATATTTAATACGCATTTTTGTTTTCAACTACACGTTTTTTAATTTCTTTTAATTTTTGCAAATTAATAATATTTTCATAATTAATTCCTTTTTCGAATATGTATTGATATTTCAGTAAATATGGATTGATCTCATATTTCATTTATCCATTTATATTTTATATTTAAGGTTCTTGATAAAAAATTGAAAGCTCTTGATGTGAATTCTGTCGACGTTCTTCAAGATGAATCAAGAAAGTATGTTTATAATTCGAAGTTAAAATTCAAAATTTGTAATTATATATGTATATATTTTAAGTATTATTTTTTTTATATTAACAGTAAAGATTGTAAAACTGATGCACGTATTATTATTTTGGGTGAAGGAAGAATAAGATCACAATATGCTCCAAAATCTACTGTAAAAATATTAAAAAGGCCAGATAGAAATATACAAGGTGACGGACCACATTTAAATGGTGATAAGCCAAAACAACCAATTAAATCATTAAAACAGGTAAACTTATTTTATTTACATTTATAAAGAAAATATTGTTCAAATATAAAATAATCTTATAAATTATGAAATTTTAATTAGAGAGAACAAGAATATGCCGAAGCAAGAAAACGAATACTAGGAGAAGAAAAAAGTCCTGATGAAAAATTAGTTTCGGAAATTAATAGGATACAGGGAAAAACATTAGTAGCTGGTAATAGTAATTTAGTAACACTAAATATCACAAGAATGCCAACAGGACCTGATGGTACTAAAGGATTTAATGTACGCAGGTAGCATGTATAAAAACATTCAATTCTAATCAACCATATCACTGCTCTTCTATCTTGCTCTTGGTAAGAGAAAGAAAACAAGAGAAAAAATGGCTATGAGGCCAAATGGATTATTATAAGTGCCCTGAATAATCTGGGTCTTAATATTTCTCTACTGGACAGAGAAATACTCTGACAGTTGCTTCCCGTGAAAATGTTTATGAGGGGAAATATAAGAATGACGATGCCTTTATATAATTTCAGTCAAAATAACCATGACTATATAATGCTACTTATTGTCGATGTAACAATTTGACACTTCAAGTTAAGTCATTTCTAAATAAAATGATTTATTAAAAAATTTATTTTTATATTTCTTTCAAATTGATTATTAATCAACAACAAAAACATTTTATTATTTTATATTAAATATAAATCTAACAACAAATTCATTTCTTTAAGTACAATGAATGGTAAAAATCAGAATAAAAGTCCATTTTAGAAATAATATTCAGAATAAACATTATTAAAATAATTTAGAAGCACATATATTTATTTTTGGAAATTTGAGTATTTAAATTTTTCTAATTTATTTTTAAATTTATATCATATTTTGAAATATCACAGAAACTATGTATTTGTTTTTTGTAAAAAAGCAATAAATCATTGTTACTGCAAAAAGTTATTCAATGTTTGAAATTAAAATCTTTTATGCTCCACTGTAATAAAATAATTTTTTATAAATATTTATTTTAAAGTATATAAAATGTATTCTTATCTGTGATAATTAAAGACAATTTTTATGTTGACCATACAGAAATTGTTTCTTTAAATACACTTTACAAAAATGTACAACATTTTTTATATACGTAATAAAAAATATACTAAAAAATTATTTTACAAACATGATTTTAATTACATATCATGTAATTCTTTTACATAGAAACAAAAAAATTACTTCAACTATTTATATAAAGTTTTCGTCATTGGTGAAAAGGTACTACTTTACTTTTGATAACATGGATGTAATTTATATAATTCTTTGTTTTTGAAACACAAATCACATTCTTCACAATAACGCTTAAAATCTGGTTGTGATATAATAGATGTAGCTTTTTCCAAAAGTATTGTCTTAACATTAACAAGATTCAGATTTTTCTTTTTTTTTGATATCTTAGGTTTATTTTTGTTAATTAACTTTAATCTATTCCCTTTATTTCTTAAATTTTTAGAAGAAATATTACTATCAATATTTCTTGACTTTCTATCTACAGCTAATTCAAAAATACTAGTTTGTCCTGGTAAAACCTCTAAAACAGTATTTTGAGATTCTGAAGGATTTGACAATGACAAATGTCTTTTAATTTGAATTCTTGGATAATCTACATTGCATGTATAATCTTTCTCTAATTTGACAACAGCACATAATGGATACCTATCTATAGTTACTTTAGATATCTTTTGACTTTTATATCGATCTATTTGAATAGATTTTTCTTGTCTTAACTGCTTTATAGATTTATTTTCTGGTATTTTATTAACCAACTCTTGTTTTATATTTAATTTCATAATTTTCACATTTTTGTTCGAATTATTTGGCATATATTTTAAAAACTTTTGTTTCTTAGCTCTTTTTTTAACCTGTAGGTTCTTTTTGTTTGCAATTTCTTCTATTTGTATTTGTTTTTTGTCCAGTTTAGTTATTGGTAAATTTTTGTCACTTTTATTTACACCCTGTAGTAAATTTTTTTTGCTGAAATTTCGTCCTTTGAACAAAATTTTCTTAGTTTGATTTTCTGTCTTTTGCCAACTTTGATTCCATTTAAGATCTTTTATTCTTCTATTAAATTCTTCCAAATTTTTCCGGGTCCTTAACGTTCTAAAGGTTTCATCAACCTTTTCCAATTTAAGAATTGGGCTAGGATACATTGAATTTATCAAATCATGTGATAAATTCATATTAACAGGAGATATTAATGAAGGATCAAATATATCCAATTTACTTTTGAATTTTGCTTTTATATTAGAAACTTTTTTTTTTTTTCTTGGGCCCATATAATCTATCAAAACTTTTCTAGGCCTCAATGTTCTATCTAATTTTTCAGGTTTTAAAATATTACTATTATAAATGTTATTAGATTTGCTGCAAATATTATCATGATTTTTAATTAAATTTTCTTTAATATTGTTTTTTCTTAAATTATTATTTATTATATTCTTATTAAAAGAGAAATTCTTATTCGCTCTTTCAAATTTATTAAATTTACTGACATTATCAGAAACTATATTAGAACTACACACGTTGCTTTTAGATTTTACATTTGTTCCTACTTTTACTTGTTTAGAAGACTTATTATTAATTTTAATTCTGCTACTATAGATACATTGACAATTCACACAAGGAAACATACAATCTGCTTTTGAATCAAAACTATGTTTTAAAATACTTGCAGGAAACATTAATGAATTTTTCCTTATGTGTTCTAGTACATTACATGAATCAATTATATCATCATTATCTGATGGCTCTGCTTTAATTTTGAATTTATTTATTTTTACCATAGGAGTAATAATTTTTTCTTGTACGTTTTCTTTATTCATCCAGGATAATTGACTTTTAAATTCAGTATCAGTTTTTGCACAATCTACATAAAAATTATAAAATTCTTCTAATTTGTATCTACATCTAGAACACATTTGTTTTGGTAACAAATCCATTTCATGTACCTATAATAAAAAAATATATTAAATTCAAGACTCAAATTGAAATATATTTTTTAGAAATTTGAAATTTATATATTATATTTCATTTAAATTTAGATCATGTTAATCTACTTCATTGTTAATTGGACAAATTATAAATTTTTAAAATATCATTAGGCTTTATCATTAGACTAATCTGATGTGTGATGATTATAACATTAAAATACTCAAACAAGTAAAAACAAAACAAAAGCATCAATTTTATAAACCCTGTTTTCAGATATCTAATAATTAAGTCCAATGCATGTAAAAAAAATTTTCACTGAATACATTAGTGTTTTTACATCGTTTTAATATATTTTATTAGTAAGAACTTTATCTACAACTTAATATTTATTAGCAAAAAATAAATAAACATAAAATTAAAAAAAAATAAAAAGCAAAAAATAACACTTTGTAACCTATTTTTATAAAAATATTTAAAGAAAAAAGTTAGTAAAGTGATTTTTACTAATTCCGTCAAGTATGTGGAAAATTGAGAAAAATTGTGAAAAAAGGCATCATAAATTATTGAATCAGTGAATATAAAATCAATAAACAAACAAATTACTTACTAGTATTGGTAATATAGCGTTGATTTTACGCATGTGATCCTCAGTTTTGTCAAAAATATCAATGGCTACCCCTAAATGCTTGCCACAAAGTCGACACATGTTACTTTTCTCTAGAGTCTCCATTACGTTTTTTCAAAATGCTCACTTGACAAAATAGAAGACTAGATTGAAGGCGTTCTATTTAATCACAATGCGCGCGCATATATCGTCAAATAAGTATCTGACATTTTAAGCGCGAATTTTCAAAGGCATTCCGAAGAGGTTATATTATACGTATTACTTTTACTTTTCAATGTTGGCACTAGCGCTGTCGCTGTTGGTATAAAACATAAAAAATAAGTACATCCATGAAACAAAAAAAATCCCGATTCCCTTCTGGTATCACTGCCTTCTACTAATATTGGTCACAAAATTTCGGGCACTTTATTCGGTTCATTAATGGAAATCAAAAACCAAGTCTCCCTCTCACCCAATCAAACATTTCCTTTCAACATTAGCGCGATTACGTCGATTGTTTGTAGTTATTTTGTGCAAACTTTTATAGCATGTTTAATGTTTAATACACTACGAGAACAATACTGTAGCAATAAACAATCTAATAAACTCTCGCGATATTGCCTGAATATGTGAAACTATACTAGATAAATTAACAATACAAAACGTAAATCACACGCAAACACTAACTAAACAACGACCTTGTTCTATCACTTGTTCCTCGTTCTTTCCATAAAATTTAGCAACAAAATATAACAGAAAACTTACCACGTAATAAAAGTTACAAATAAAAATACTAGCAGTTTCCGTTTTATGTATTGAAAATCTTGATACAAAGAGTTCACAAGTGAACACAGAATGTTAAGTATGAAAAAAATGAACTTTCTTTGTCTCATTTGCGATTTTGAATAATAAATTATCAGTGTCTATTATGAACAAGTTGTATGAATCACGTGTTAGATAATGAAGAGGTCGCTAGCAATTGTGAAAACTCAAATGTACCAACTAACTTAAAATTGTTCCGTTATATGACAATATTGAGAATCATTACTTGAGTGTAACCTTTAACGCAGGTACATAAATTCTCATATTGTTCAGCTCTTACTAAATCATCTCTTTTTAATCAGTGCTTCCTTAACTTCAACTTTTTGCTAAGATTGATATATATTTACGAATTCTTTTTACAAGATATAGATTTTTATATAATCGAAAAGACAATACGACCAAATTCAATAAAGTGAAAATTTCTGAATTTTTAATTGAGTTTATTAATCACATGCATGACTATAACTTTTCATTTTAACTGAGTACGTATTTACTTTATTGTAAATATAATCATATTTTGTAAAATTGTATTGCGTGCAATCTTTTACTGACGTACGACAAGCATGTAATATGAGATACTTGGTCAAATATATTTATTTGTAAATATTTTTAAGGTGAGAAGAAAATATCATAAACTTATTCACTGGCAAATTTAATTTTTCATAATTTCCAGATATTAATAATATATTTAAATTAATATTTTTTAAAAATAATGAAATAATTTAATCATAGAATTAAAAAAAAACTAAATCTAGTCCAGTTAGTATAAAACTAAGAAATTTTTAAAAAATATACAATAACTTTATAATACAATAATGTACAATAAAACAAAATAAAAACATGCCAATATTAGAATATTTTAAAATATATAACTCTAGTAGAATATTGATACATACAAAACAATTATACATCATAAATTAATATAAATATTTAATAAAGGATCTATTAATAAATGAAAATTTTGTATATAAAATGGAAAATTAAAACCAAACTTAGTTGAAAAACTAAAATGATAATTAAAGGTTCAACCAGCATAGCATTTTAAGTAACATAGTTTTAGAAAATGATGAATTATAGAAAAATAAGGTACATCGTTAAAATATTGTTTAACATGAAGAATATCAAGAATATAAAAATTCTTATAAATGTTTATTTACTGAAACTTTATAATTCATCATTAACACAATGATTATTACCAAATTATTTATATAAATAATAATTAATTATATACATGAATATTAATATAAGCTATTTTCTGAAAATTGTTTTTCATTTCTTTTACTTTAAACTGTACTAAATATTTTATGCATACTTTTCAATTGCATTTAATATATTGATAAATATGTTGTATATGTATATACAATTATATACAAATATTATATACATACAAATTTGAGAATATATACAAAATAAATATTTTGTATACTTTATCTGTGATATGTACTTAATAATAATGCAAATTTTTATAAATTTTCTTTATATATAATACGTATTATTTTTATATAATATATTTTTTATGTTTTGTAATACAAGTCAGTTACATATAGAAGTAATAATACTTTTTTTCACTAGATTTCCACTACTATATTAAAACATGCTTTTATCTTCTTTTTTATTATTTCAATCATATTAATATCAACTATTTGGAAGTGATTATAGTTTCTGTTTTATTTTATTCATAATATCTGAGACGAAGCAAGTACATAATACTAATTATACTTATATATAATAGATATTAAACATACCTTATATAAATATAATAATACTATATAATATTAATTTTGCACAAATTTAAAATAATATTAATATTTACTATATGTTGTCATACTTTTTATATTATTACAATATTTGATTTTATAGTAAACTTTATTTTAATAATATACCTGCGAAAATGTACTGAATAGAAAAAGAAGTTTAATAACATTTTTACTTTCTTAATATTGAATTTTTACCTTTCTTGTTTTTGAAATCGTCCCTAAGAATAATTACAGCATCCAGGTACCCCAAGAAGATCAAGCAATAGAATTTTCCATTTATTATGCATACAATACAGAATTCTATGGTATAGAAGTCAATCCTTATACTGCGAAATGTTGTTGAATGTTTTTACATTATATTTTAAATAACTAATATAGATTAATTTCATTATTAGTAAAATAAATTATGAAATTCAATTATTAAAATAAAGAATCATTTTTAGAGCTTATTTTATATATAAAAATACAACTAATTTATGTAGAAATCCCATTTTTATTGATAAATAAATAAATAATTATAACCAAGTATCCAATAAAGTACGGTGAAAGTATATAATGTATTCATTTACTTAATATTTATTACAGATTTAAGATTATCGACTTGTAAATACGCTAGTTTTCAATATAGACATACAAGATAATTAGAAATATAAAATATATTTAATTATTTATTATTAAAGAATATTCATAAGTAAATCATCTCAATTTTGCTTTTATAAAGTCATAATGTACATTAGAATAACATATTTGTAAATATATAAACGTATATTATACTCATGTTTTATTATCAAAAAGATAAATAGAAAAATTTATTTAAAATTGTATAAATATATTTACTAGCTTCATAAATACATAATATGTTTATATGTAAAATAAAAATTAATAAATTATTAGAAGTATAATTGGATACTTATTGTAGTTTATTATTATATTATAATGCTATAATATAATATATTATAGTTTGTTATTGCATTATAATGCTATAGGATAATATATTATAGTTTGTTATTATATTACAATGTAATAATATAATATAATATAGAATACATAAACATGCTGTTGTAAATTTCAACAGGTAAGTGAAGATGTAATTCTTAAAAATAAAATATAAGATTCTATAAGTTCTTAGGCATCCGTAAAAAAAACTAAGTAGTAAAAAATATAAGTAATATGATCTTTAAATCCTTTCCTATATGTACACTATATACAAAAGAAATTTTTACATATATCACAAAGATATGCCTATTATATATTATTTGTTTTTATTTTATACATGTTAGTTACTAAATATTTTTAATATATATGAAAACTTATTTCCACAAAATATATTAACTTATTTATAAACATTAAGAACTTGTAAATCTACTTATAAATCTTTTAAAATATATATTATGTTTTAAATATATTATATTGAAATATATTTTATTTCTTTTTACATATTAAATTATGTATATCTGAATTCTAGTCACACAATGATTGAAAGATCAAGATGATTGGAATAATCCATATCCACTATTTTACTGCTGTAACAGTATGGATAAGTGAGAGGTTAATGCATCAATTCAGTAATCAACATAATTGTTTTTCATGCTATTTATAGTGTTCTGATTTACAAACACACAAATCTGATTCTACGTTAGTAGTGAGAATCGTTGAGATTTTACCGTTCCTTGGAGATAGCGCGTACTACAAGTCGAGGCTGGAGGTTGTAAATTTCCGGGTTCTCATAGTAGTGTAGTGCACTTGGTGCGCCTAACGTTAGATTCTAAAGATTTAAAACTTTCGAGAACTCCAGGAAAACAAGGCTCTACAAATTTTATAGAATTCAAAACGACGTTGTTATGTGGAAACTAGATAAACATTACAGGACATTCGCAAGCAAAGACTTTAAAATGATCGAGATATTTCGGAGGTATACTGAATCCTGTCAGTATATTTCAGTAGTCTGTCAGTATACTCAATCCTGAACAGTATATTTTATTATTTTATCAAATATAAAGAAATATAAATAAATATACTTTTCAAACAATAATTTACAATAAAAATTTGATTTTAATTAATTTTAAATAATTAATTTAAATAGTTAATTTTAATAATTAATCATTGACCAATATAGAAAATACATGATAATTTAATATAACATGGTATTTATAAAAAACATAGTTGATTAATTTATTAAATAAAATTTTCATTAAAAATCGTATTTTTAATAAAATCTTTTTTTACAGAAAAATCTATATATTAAATGTGTATTGAAAAAATGTATATGAAATCTGTTTAATCAATTGTGCATTTAAAAAATTTATATCAAATGTACTTAATCAAATATTTTTTAATCATATATAGTATTGATTTTATTTAAAAAGGATTAAATTATAAATTCATTGACTTCTAAGCTTCGAAAATAGCATGAAATATATATTTATTTGATTTATTTTGAATTTTGAAAAAATCTACTAGAAACATAACGATCAAAATTTATTTGCCTTTTTATCATTGAATTTTCAATCTAATCTTTTTCTTTTTTTTCATTTTGGAATGTAGCCGGTTGAAACATTAAGCTGTTATAATCATAACAATCGAATTCATCTCTACTTATTAATAAATAATCAATCTTTTTTAATTTCTAGAATAACTAAGCTGCAGTTAATATTAATACTCATTCGAATAAAAAACGATATCGAGTAAAAAAATGTTAATAAATTAACTAATATTATCGATGATAGGACCTCATATGAGTGTATATAATATTCAGCACGACTTTTATTTTCCTTTTATTGAATCGTGTTTAAAAATCCAATTATTGAACAAAAAAACAATTTTCTTTAAAATAAAAATAAAAATATTTTGTACTTTTTCTTTAAGATTTTTAATATTGATATTAACTTCGACATTATATTTAAAAAAGCTCTTTCTAGAAGACTTACCTTCGTAATACATAAAAATGTACAACATGAAATGAAAAGACTAATTAAATGAAATTATATTATTAAATTTTCAATATAACTGAAAATTGGTAAGGTATTTATTGTAAAATAGATGTATAAAATTAAATAAATCTTTTGTAGTAAAACATTTTGTGTTCGCCATAAAAATAAGTGTAAACATTGCGAAAAAGACTTTAATAAATTGATAATAGAGCAGTAATTTGTATTTAATAAGTTATTAATAAAAATATAGTTCTTATTGTTGAAAATGGTTGCACGCTTCAAAATTTATTTCTTTATCTCTCAACTTTATCTTCAGCATAGATTTAAGCGGAGTCTGAGGAATAACTGATAATTCATACATTTTTATTTAAAAAGATTTTTCAATTTATTTAAGCTAAAAAATCTTTAATATAAATATTTTTATTTCTTCAATTCTCGAAACATTGTCTTTATTTTAACTTAATATTCCATTTTAACGTAACTATTTTTAATAATTACTCTTTATAGATAAATATTTCATACATTTGATAAACAATTTTAATTTCAATGCAAAATCGATTGTTTTCGCTTCTAATATAATACTGTATGTACTACTATTTATACTTTATTTTTCTGTATAGTTTTAGTATTTATATAATATATAATATAGTATTAAAACGACCATCAATGTTGTTTATTTTAAATATAAAGTCCAATTACATATACATATACAGTTACATAAAGTACATCCAGTGTATCGTATGATAAACATAACATCATTCTTACAAATATTATATTTTGATATTCTAGCCAAACATTCTTCATATAATTTAATTAAATTTTCAGATATTTAAAATGCTGGTAAATATATAAACATTTATTCTGATCAAATGTTCTGAAAAGTACATAACTGAATATTGAATAAAAATTATATATTAATATCTTGTATAAAATATTATTTTGTAATTTTAATTTTATATTTTACTAAATATTATTCATTATTTCAAAAATATATAACTAGTATACTTAAATATCTTAACTTTATTTTCCTCTTCAGGAATCCTAGAAATTAATACTTGTGTATAAATAATGAATGACATTTAAAATAAATAATATAAACTTAAATACTGTATACACAAACGTAAAATTATAAAAATCACTAATCTCGATCTATAATCATTACATAAGGCACAGTCTATTTGAAATCATTATTTATAATTATATAATGTCTTATTCTCACATACGTTCTTTTATAGATATTTTTTTCTATTATAGATAGAATTTTAGATAAATTCAATAATTAATTATTTAACTATTTGTATTTTAATAGTTACTGCGACGATATAAAATATCACAAAAGGAATACATAGTTTGATCATCGGAGTAGATCTCTTAAAGATAGAGATAATTACGTATTTAGTCAATTACGAATGTAACCAATTAATTTTTGGAATAATTCTTATGGAGTATCTATACATTGGAAAAAGTATTCTGAATTTTATGTAATTATATTCATTAATTTAATAAAAAAATATTTGTTTTAAAGTTTTCTGCTTTTTTACATATTCCTGTTGAACTACTTATCAAGCATAAAATTCAACATATATTTAAAAAATGACAAGTAGATAGCATTTCAGCTTCCGGTAAAATACTTAGTAGTAGTAAAAGCTTACAGTTTTTATTTTATATACATATTTTATTATTCTAATACACGTAATATTTGTTTATAAAAAATTTTAAAAATTAAATATGTTCATTATTTAATTGATAGTTCTTTAAAAGTACAAGTTTTGTATTTTTTTAATTGAATATATAATTTCATGAATATACAAATGAAAACAATATAAATTTTTAATAAATTCAAGGAAAATTTATTGAAACAAGTTTAATCGATCAAATAAAATATAAATATCAATTAATGAACACCGTACCTAAATACACACCTTATAAAAAAGAACAAACTATTGATATCTAATCACAAATTGAAGTATGAAAAAAATGTTTCACACAAATTAAAAAAATTGGGATTTAAAACGTAATACATAGTTAGATAATATAACAGGATATATTTTCCTCTTTATATTATTAATTATGATAAAAATAAAGCTTCTTAAGTTTCTCTTGAAGTTGTATGAAGAAAATATATTGAAACAAGTAACTCATAAAATATGCGCAATTGTGAAGTATCCATTTTTAATTTTTTATCTTGTTGAATTTCTATTCAAATAAAATTACTATTTGTAACTATTTATAGAATTGCTTACAAGTTTTATACAAGCTACTTATCAAATGAACATTATTATATATTAACTGATAATTTATAACATACACGAAGACAATTCTGCTACAAATTATTAAAGCTGACAAATCATAAAGATTAATTGTTATAAAAGTAGCAATTTAAAGAATTGTAAAATAGGTGGACAAAATTCAATGGACTGTTCAAATTTTTTTTATAAGCATTAATGGTCATGGCTTTCTATATTTGTCATAATATAAATCGTAAAAAATATATTTTGACAAGCAATATTTCTTTTAATATCATAAATATTCATATTACATAAGTTTCAAACGTGTAAGAAAATGGCTAATAAATACAAGAAAGCTATGTAACTGTGTTTAATTTACCATAAAAAAATTCCATAAATAATTTCATTTTGCATCTTTTGGTGAAAATTAAACATAGTATAATTTTCTCACTTTTATATTTTTCTTTTACATAAACATTTCCAATATGTTATTAAACTTTAATTTTCATTTTTAATACATTTTATCAACAATTAAAATTTTTAACAAATTTAAACAAAATTTAATTTAATTAACGTTTAGAAGAGTAATGAAATTTTTAAAATAAAATTGACTTTTGATATATCGTTTAAAAATATTCTTTTTATTGTATTTATAAAAAAAAATTCAATCAAGTAGTTATAAATTAGTATAATTTTGTATTGTAAAATGAAATGAATTCATTTTTTAATTTCTTTTGTCAATACAATAAAACTTATTTATCAGTAATAAAAATATGTTTGAAAATGTATTCTATATTTTTTTTAAACGTTTTTCATCCTAAATGTAATGTAGAATAGTCCATAACATAGAAAATCCATATAAACGATTTTCCGGTATATCTCACTTTTAATTATGGTCACAGATTAAAATTTCTAATTAATTTTTGTTTACTTAAAAATATTTATACAAGTACTATGTGTAGAAATGTAAAAATTATATTTATAAACTGGACATTTTTTAAGAATATTATTGATAAATTTACCTTAAATTCAATGTAAAAGAAAAAGCATTATTTAACCAGAAAATACTTTACATTTTGAAAAAATAATTTTAAGAAAAATATTTTTAAAGTTTATAATTTTTATTAGAAATATGTATCATCCATAATAATTGATACTACTATGTTATATAAACGTTAGGCATTTTTTTTTTACTAAGTTTAATAATCTATATTTCATTATAACCGTCTTAATACTTGGTGTTTAGTAATTATGCTTTTAATTATAAAGTAATCAATGAATTTATTTATAAATTTTAATTTTAAGTATAATATTTAAACGTCTATATAAGACAAATTACTTAGATATTTATAATGAACATGTATAATACCATATAATATTAATTTTCTAAAACATAAAAGAAATTTTTTTAATTTTGGTATCTGGTCTTATTGTAATTTGATATTGAAATTTTAGAAAAACCTCCGAGTATGTAGAATATGTTCTTGAAATTATTTTAAAATATTAGCGTAATATATTTAATTTGGATTGATAATTTTATCTTTTCATTTACAGTATGTGCATTTTTGTCTAAATTGACAATTTGAAATTTATTTGTTGTATGCTGTAGTAGTTTATATGGACTACGTTAAGTAGATTTATCCTTAACATATAATACGTAATTTATTTATATGAGTTTCATTTATTCATTAATTCCAGATGATTCGCAATTTGGTTTTATAGAAAAAATAATTTTATATCAAAATATTATTTAAAATTATAATAAAAACTTGATAATTTGCAATTACCAAAAATTTGGTAGTTTTAATTTCTATTATTCAGAGGGCTTTCAAAAATTAATCTACAAAAAAATGAATCTAAAAACTAAAAACTTAATTTTATATATTCTATATATTTGTGTTCGTGATTCAGAAAATTTCTCGAATGTTATGATTTGGGGAAAAATCGCAACTGTTATCATTTCGAGGAAATAATTCAACGGATGTAAGTTCTAAGAAAATTGTCCAACGGTCGTTGGGGATTCGGAAAAACTCCGAAATTATTGCACAGTCGCGACTATTATTTCTCGCACCACAGTCGAACCCATTCTTCATTCAGCTAACATCGCAGCCGCATAGATATTAAAGGCAAACGCAACATGAGATAATCACTAGTCAGTCATGATCCAGTCAGCCAAAAATCATTCACCAGGAAGCAGTCGCAAGCCTTTCCAATACTAGTGCAGCCATTGCACACACTCTCAGCAGAGCCACTAAGGAAGGTACACTGCACAGCATCATACTGTGCAGGTCTCTCTCATACTAGGTCTAACTACGGAAGGCCATTCTTCTACTAGGTGCAGTTATCACACTAAGCAGAGACGCTACGGAAGGCCCTCTTCATCCTTCCACACTACAATACAGCTTGTAGGAGACCAGCAATCAAGTTACCATGTGTCATTAAACGAAGAAGTGTCAAGAAACTTACGACCTCTCGCTCTCAGTGTAGTATTTCACCACCAAGTGTACTGCATCAAGAGGATCCAGGCTAACGACCTCCAATCTCTACATGTTGACACCACGTGGCAACAACCAAGAAATGACCGATTTTCATCGTCAATGTAGAATCATATGTAGTTGTAATATAAACGAAACACCAAACGCTGGAAAACAAACGTCAAATACTGATTTCAAACGCTACCCCCTCTATTTGCCCGCACTTTTTCTCCCACCATTCCAATCGGTGGTCTTAGTCTAATACTAAACAATTTGAAAAAATTAACTATGTCTAAGACTAGTATTATTAATAAATGGTTTTAAAATAGTCAATATGTACTTAATAACTTATATTTACTTTTTTCTCATAATCATGTTAAACATATTTCAATATCTCTAAACATCGATATTTGATTAAATATAGATTTATACAATTTAAATAAATTGAGATTAAAATGTTTATATGCAACATCTATATATAAATCTTAAATAGGATAAGTATAAGGAACAAACTATTAAGTTTATAATATAATTAATTTAATACAATAAATAAATTATTATAAACTAATCAATTTCTATAAAAGGAAAAGAAAATTTTCTGAAATGATTTTTTAAATTTTGATATAAATGAAACATGTTTAATTTAACTATTCACAAAATTTGTTGACCATATATAAGAAACAAAAAGGGAGAGGAAAATTTTTATTATTTATTAGGTGATAGATTTATTAACTATCAATATATATTTGAGCAAATTATAAACATATAAGCGAATACTATTATGCTAGTTTTTTTTATATCTAATTATTATTTTACAAACGTCAGAATCCCTAAACTTTAATAGATGTTATTATAACAATTTCATAAAATAGCATCCAGACATGTCAATCAAGGTGCACGTTATATATTATTTCAGATATGTTTAACATAGAGTAGACGAAATGCAATATTTAACATAAATTATTTTGTTAATATTTTATATTTTATAAAATATTTTTATAAAGTTATTTTATAAAATAATTAGATTATAGTTTAAAGTAACCTATTTTTACATAATATAATTTTGTTATTTTTAAACGATTTGTTACTATTCGAAGATAAATCATTTTAACCCTCATATAAAATTCAATTATGTATTTATATATTAAAAATTTTAATAACATCTATCATATATAATACAACGAAACAGTTATATTAATTTTTGCAACTCACTATTTGTACAATTTGATTAAAATACAATTACTAAAAATTATTTTTAAGATGAAAGCAAAGTTTTTTTTTTTGAGGCATAAGATTTTTTTTAACCACAAATCTATTTTTAAATTAAATATATATTGGAAATTTGAAATCTATTTTAAATTTATTTATTTATTTTGAATTATTGTTTAAAATTACAATTCTAAAACTGTTATTTTTGAAAAATATAATTTAACAAACAGTTGCGCGATAAAAAAATTGTTTATTAAAAACTACAATCGTCAAATTAAAATTATATATGTATATATATATATACACACATATTTTATATATATTTTATTATTTATTGTTTTTGTAATTGTATCTAAAATAGAATAATATAATGCAGTCTTAATATATTTGTAATAATCACTATATCAAATGTAGAAAAATATGTCTTCTTTAAATAGAAACCAAATAAAAATATGATGTTAAAAGACATAAAATGTCACTGCTATGTTTTAAATTATTATTGATAACTTAATTATTTTTATTAATGTGTTTCTTCTAAATAATCAGCTGCAGTATTAATAACTTGTTCTTCATCCACTGAAAAATTTAGATGTCTTAAGCGACATTGGCATTTTTTTATCAGTTGTGGTATTACAATATTATTATAACAGGACATTCCAATAAAAATGATGAAAAATCCGATAAGCTATGGTAAAAATATTTAAAATAAGTTAAATAGTTTATTTAATAATAGATAGATGTTTGAAAATTTTGCATTACAAGATATACTTTTTTTAGAATAATACACATAATCATATTACTTTATTAGTTATATTGAAAACGTAAAACTGAAAACATAAATAAATACAAATAAAGTATATATTTCCTATTATTAAAAAAGCAATTTAGAGGCATTAATAAGATTTTATTTTCAGAGTTCTAAAATCATTATTTATTTTTTAAGGTATTTTATCATATTATTAAATGTAAAAGTAAAAAATATAATTATATATAATAAGAACTTTAAAGTTTTAACTATTAATTATTAATTACAATAACTTGCCTGTAAATAATGAAAAGTTTGCCATTGTAAAGTTAAGGAAAAAATCCAAATTACTATTGTTCTGATACTATCAAGGATCATCCTAGTTGTTGCATTTAACTCTTTTGTAACACTAATGCCAGCAAAATTGAAGAATGCAATACTGAATATTATACCTATAAAAAATAAAATTATGAAATATTTTTACTTCTTTATATTTATAAAAGTTTGAGTGTCATTACCAATTATAGCCATTAATAAACGATCACAATTAGCTATTTGAATGAATGCATCGATTGTAGCTTCAAGTGTACCTCTTGAGTTATCAGCAAAAGGTGGTATAACATAAATAAAATTCAATGGAATCATAATTAAGCAAATTCCAATGAATCCATAAACACCTTCCCATCCAACTACTTGAAGTGCTGGAATATCTTGTCCAGTCGTATATTTTTCTTCCACTACCATTTGCACTGCTGTTATAATCTGAAAATATTATAAATCAATAACATTTATTTTAACAATACTTTATATGAAATGGCTTTAAATACACATATAAACTTATTGAAAAAAAATTTTAATTTCCTTTTTCATTTTTCATTACTTATTAATTTTTTAAAAATATAAAAATTTAATTAATTTTACATATTACTTAGCAAATATAAAATATTAATTATGAAAACTCTGGATTTTATAAATTTTAATTAATAATATTAAATTACTTGAGCTGATATGATTAGTAAATCTCCAGTTAATACAGAATTTGTATTTACTTTCTGATTTTGCATTGTAATAAAATCACTAAGTCCAACTAATAATAACCCAAAAATAACAAAAGTAATTCCTAGCCATTCTCTTCTATTTAATTTTTTATTTAAAAATCCTACTGACAATATTCCTGTAAAAACTATTACTGCTCCACGTAACATTTGAAAGCTACTGGCATATGTCATATTTAAGCCAATATAATTTATTGAAGTGGCTACCACATCACAAGCTGCTGGAATAATTAGTACAAGTGGGTTAAATGTTCGAGATCCTTTTGTTAAATTACTTCTATCCTCATAACCATTCTAAAACAATTTTTTGTTAAAATAATTTTATTGAAATATATTGAATTTAACTATATACCAAATTATTTTTTACCCTTAATCGAGTATAATAACAGAAGATTATTTTGAACACTAGTAAGCATATCATTTCTCCGATAAACATGAACAAAGATTGCATGTATGGATGATTAAAATGTCTAAGTTGACCATCCTGACCAGGTACTATTTGTTGATCAGCATATCTAAAATATAATACCATATTATATTACAACACATTATATTTTAAATCGCTTTAAACAATTTAAGTACATACTTTACACAAAGGGTATTAAATGAGCCAGTAATTATCATTATCATAGCAAGAGCTCTTTGATAATATGTCCATGCCATTTTATTTCAAATTATAACAGGTAAATTAAAATATTCTGAAATTATAAAATTTTTTCAAAATTTTGTCTGTCTAAGAAATGATAAATTTTAAAATACATTTTTCATGTCAAATAAAATTACCCTTAACAATTAAAGTAAATAATATTTACCTTTTTATAAAAAGACTTCAAATTAACTTGAAAGTTAATACAGATACAATTACATTAACAATATTGTTTATAGAAATTACATTATAAATAAATTATTTTCTCAAGTGCTCTTAATCGGTGCATTTATACAGATAAATGAAGTTATATTTAAACCAGAATTAAAAGAAGAACAGGGAAAAGCTAGAACTACACACCTAAAATGTCATATTTTGTACGCTGGATATATCTGTTATATTATTATAATATTCACTATATTTTTAAATATTTAATAAAGTAATAACCTGTCGACTTTTATGTGTTCTATTAAATAATTTATCATACGCTGAAAACTTGATAAAACATTATAAAAATCACTAAGTAAATAAAATTCTGAATATCCAGTGTCAACTAAGAAAAAGCTGTTACTAGTGTATATTACCCATGTAATATAAATATGTTTATTGCCTGGACAGTGTTAAATCCTTATTACACCTTGTTATATACTATCCATATTTTATTAAAATTATTATATTATCAATTTTGTTCTATTTAAATTTATAAAGTAGTTATTGTATTGTATAATAACAGTAAATAGAATGTATTTATGATAATGAACAGTTAATATTTTATAATATTAAAAATAAATAGAAATAATAATTTCAAAACAAAAATTTGCTATTAATTATATATTTACATGGTATTTCTTGTCGAAATTTAATGCAAATAAATAAACACATTAAGTTTCCTTAAGTTTGAAATAATTTTCAGACAAACGCAATATAATTCAAATGCAACTTTATATATCCAAATGATTTATAAATTGATTGAATTTATTAAGTTTTCAAGAAATCTACTTTTATTACATATTTATTTATCTATTTTTTGATAAAAATACTTGCATTTAATAAAGTATGTATTTATAAACAATTTTTTCATATATATTTCATGTTGCAAGTAATAAAATTTATTTTGATAAAAATCTAGCTATCTTCATTTAATATAATTAAAAATTGCACTTGAAAAAAATAAAGATTTAAATATGACAAAATACCTTTGAAATAAAATTGCTAAATAGAAATTATTATTAATTTAATAACAGTTTTACGCTGGATTTAGCTAGTTTTTGAGTTTCTTTTTAAATAATTCTCTTTATCTAATATCGATAAAAATTAAGTAAGTTAATCATTTTTTAATTTAGAAACAAAAATTTGGTCTTGTTAGCAAATGAAAAATTGAAGTGATAATGTACTTTTGCGAATATTATTTTTATTTATAATTCATTAATTAAAACTAAGATTAAACTTTATATAGTAAAAGTAGGAATAAAGGTTTTAAACAAATCTTTTAATATATCAACATTTATTAAAACAAAAATTAATTAGATTCTTTATCTGAATTTTGTTGTCAATCATATAATTAAAGAATCAATTATTAATCATATTAGACTGATAAGTATATAATTCGTAGTTTATTAAAGACTTCATTTTATTCCTCTTAAAAGTTAAATACACGAAAAACTTAAAATGGAATTATTATTTCTGTATAAAATTATTTAAGCACATAAATCTTATTAAGAAATAATTTGTAAAAAAAATTTACGATATTATATATAAATTCTCATTAGAGTTGCAAATCAAATAAAAAATAACTAAATGTAGTATTCAATATAAATATAGTTCGAACCTATTGATAGAATGAAATAAAATGTAATCGTAATAATTGTAATTAATTATATTAAATTATTAAATTAATAATTTACGCCTATCATTGTACAGAATTGAAAATAATATATTTATAGTCAAATTTTCAACTTGTTAAAAATTTTTAAATTTGTTAAATTGTTAAATACGATTTTAATACTAATTATAAATTTCCTTTCAGAGCAAGGAATCTGCTTAATATTTGATCAAATAAACAAGTATACTACAATGAAATCGTAAAGTAAATATAACACTAAAGTACTATGAAAAGTTCAATATTTAATATTATTTTAAATTTACGGAATTTAGTAGCTTATTTTGAAAATAAGACGGTTTTTATCAGCATATATATATATAATTATACAATAAAAGTTTAATTAATTAAAATTTGTTTTGTTTTCACATATCCAGCATAATCATTGAATCATGATGCATTCAAAATCACTTATGGTCTACATTATTTCCTGTGAATTTTTAATTATAACTATATCAAACTGTTAGCTTAGAAATTACCATCGTATCTTAAATTATAATTTCCAAATTTACTATAGTCTGCACTTGAATGATCCATTACATTTATTGTATGAATTACAATTTCAATATGGCAGCGTACATATACACTGATAAGAGAATAAACTATTAGTATATCATAAAAAATGATAATTAAAATATTCCTAATTGTTGCATAAAATAATGTGGAATATACTATAAAGATATAGTTTGATTATTTATCGTTTTAACGTAAATAATTAATACACTGATTAGTAATTGTAAAATTTCAGTGTTGCAAATAATAATTTAATTGTTAATAATTATATAATGAATCTATTAATACTGAAGCAGTATATTATAAATCAATAACACCAATTAAAGAAATTATTTAAAGGTATGATTTTAAAAATTAATTTCTATCTAGAAATAAATCGTTACACACGTTTATACATTACAACTTCGAAAAATTAATATTAAATATTTATATATAAATATTATGAAATTTTGTTATTAAATTGAATTGTTTCATAAATTTTAATTCAAGATGATTGAAAGTCCAGTATGTGATTTAAAAAGAGATGATACAGTTTATAAGACTGCAGGTGCCGCACATCTTAAAAAATATGGTCAATTTTTTGAGAATTTGGCAGAAAAATATTGGCAAGACTCTTCAGTTTTTGAATATGTAATTGAAGGACCTATTAGACTTATATATAAAGTTAATGAAGATATTAGTATATTGTCATTAGCTGAAACTGATAATAAAATATTTTCAAAATTGTTAGCTAGCATTGGTGGAACCTGCAGAGAGGTTAAATTTATTACTTTTATATTAAGATAAGATTTTATTTGATACTTAAATATATAATATATATTTCAGATAAGACTTTTAAAAGCTGAAGCTAGTAAATTTTATATTAAATTGTTTAATCATGGAGAACGTTGTGCTGATCACAAAGATCATAAAATTGAGAGTCTCCTTTCAGATCTACAAGATTTATCAATATATATCAATAGAATAATGACTGTTATTCATTTAACAGTAAAACAGTTATCAAATTTGGCAAATAATATTCATCAAGAAATTTATTTACCAGTACTTATTGATTACTTATTGGATTTATTTATTATTCTTGTTATATTGGATGCATTAATTAACAGTCAACCTGCATTAGTGGAAAAGTGGAATATCTATCGATTTAAAGTAAAATCAGTATATAATTCAGCTCAGTTTAATATTCCTCAGAAAAGATTATTAACATATGAAAAATTGTTAAAGGATTTGCATATTCAATTACTTTCCAAAAAACTATTTTTAAAGGCTATAGAATATATAATGGATATTAATAAGACTACAATAATGTGTGATCATATATTATGTTTTTTAAGAAATGTGATAACAGATGTAGAAAATAAAATTAATGATAATGCTACAATTAACAAAAGTTGGATGCAAGCAAATATTGGTATTGTTATTGTTATAAAACTATTTGGTGCATGTGATAAAAAATTATTGAAAAGAATTATAGAAACTAATAAGAAACTTTATGCTGTTAGTTTGCTTGGGAATATTGTTTGGTTACCAAATGATTTTTTGACAGATTGTTTACCAAGAGATGGAATAATTGCAATTCCTTTACAAGTAGGTGAGAAATTACTCGTTGCTAGAGTTCAAAGACTACCATCTATTGTAAGTAATTTAATTAACAGAGCTTTAATATGGGTCATTGAAATGCAAAATATTTTAATAAAAACAGGATTTCAAATATTTTCTGAAATTGAAAAGAAGAGAAATTTATTAGTTGAAATTTTAATATTAATGCGCCAAATTAAAGAAAATATTACATTTGTAACAAATCTTCATGCTTTTCTTTTGAAACCTATGAATCGAAGTACGGTTCAATTAATTTGTCAGCTAATTGAAGTACAAAAATCTTTAGAAACAACATTCCATACATTAGCACCAATCATTGTATTATCACAAAGTCAAGTATTACAGCAGCTAACATATCAGATTTTAACTATTTTGGAAACAGTGCGCAAGAGCTTGATACAAAAAGGTAAAGTTTATAGTAAAGAAAAATTAGATGTTCTGTCATTAGTTGGATCTAGCATGAAATTGATTAATGGACCAGCAACTGCAGATCGTCGTTTAATTCTCCGTTGTGCTCTTGTGTGTGCAAGTCAACTTACTGAAAGTTTTAAAGAGGAAGAAGTCGTTAAACTCAGATTTTATTTAGATACCTATGATACCATTGCTGAATTGTATAATCTTCTATTAGAGAGCTGTGACTACTCAGTTTTATTACATCAACAAAGTATACTTCCAGCATATTTATCTTTAGTTATAGACAATAATTCCAACATAAGTCATATTGTGCATTTATTTAATGCTTTTAATAGTGCAATAAGTAAACAAGAGTTATCTGATTTAATTGAATTTAAAATTTCAGAGCAAAGAAAAATTTTAATTAGAAATATATTTGAACCAGCTTGCAGTGAAATCGAAACCAATCTTAGATTGCATGTTCATGCTCATTTAAAATTAAATGATACTAATCCATTTAAAGTAGGGATTAAAGATGGAAACAGAATTATTCGATCTTGTCCATTGCTTATAAATGGTAAATTGCTTTATGTTAAACGTTATATTGAGCATTATCTTGATTACACATTTTATAATTTAACAACAATAGCATTACATGATTGGAAAACTTATAGAATAATGCATGCCTTGACAAATCACAAACTAGGTTTGGAAACAGTACAAAATCATTTACCCACGCAGATTTTAGAACAAGGTCTCGATGCTTTAGAAATTATGAGGAATATTCACATATTTGTTTCGAGATATCTTTATAATTTACATACACAAACATTTATTGAACATTTGAGTTCTAATAAACATTTAAATACCATTAGTATACGACATATAGCTAATTCTATTCGTACTCATGGCACTGGAATTATGAGTACTACAGTGAACTTTGTATATCAATTTCTACGAATCAAACTTCATACATTTTCGCAATTTCTCTTTGATGAACATATAAAGTCACGCCTAATACGAGATGCTAGATTCATTAGATCACAGAAAGAAAAGGGAGCTATTCCATATAGTTATGAAAGAGCGGAAAAGTTTCAAAAAGGTATCAGAAGACTTGGAATGACATCTGATGGATTGAGCTATCTTGATCAATTCCGTCAGCTAATTACCCAAATTGGTAATGCCTTAGGATATATTAGACTAATACGTTCAGGAGGTTTACATGCCTCTTCCAATGCTATATCATTTTTACCTGACATAAATTCATCCACCAAATTTAATTCGACGTGTAAGAAATTGAATTTTTTAACAACTACTCAGATTGCTGCCAAACGTTTAGAAGATGATATTGCTAATTTAGTACGAAATTTTACTGAAGGCATACACTATTTTAAACTTCTTGTCGATGTTTTTGCATCTGCTTTTAGAGATAGTAATAATTGTTATCATTTACAACAATTTTATGCAATTATCCCTCCATTAACATTCAGCTTCATTGATAATATCTTATCTAATAAGGAAAAATTGTTTAAAAAAAATAAGAGTGGCGCTGCATTTACAGATGATGGTTTTGCTGTCGGAGTTGCTTACATAAATGCTTTATTAGATCAGAATAATGAATTAGACGGCTTACAATGGTTTAAAACGGTAAATGAATATTTTATCATTGAGAAATCTGCAGCTGAGAGCAAGGCAGAATATGAAGATGAGAAACTGCAGCAAACACGAGCATTAACATTAAAACGTCTTGAAGAAAGAAGAGCAGAATTTCAATTATTGTATTATAGCTTATCAGGCGCTAGAGTCTTTTTTAAACAACTAGATGAATAGCATTTATTTTTGTAATTCTTAATATTATTTAAATTATAAAAAAAATAGTAATATAGATTTAGATGATTAATTGCTTTTTTCAGATGGGAATAAATAAATAATGTATTTCAAAATTTATATTTTTTATTTAAAATGTAGAAAATATTTTTGATAAAATTTTTTATTATATATGGATAAAAATATTTAAAATATCCGTAAAAAAAGTTTATTTATTAATAAAACAAGTATTACAATTACTAATACCATGAAAATCATTAATCTTAAAAATTATTTAATATAAAAACAACATTAATGCTATCAAATTTACTTGTTTAACATTATACCATAAGGTGTAACATAACATTCCTAATTTAACTATAAATATTTGTAATATAAATATACCATTGTAATAATTGTATCAATTATTATGAATGTTTATCATCTGATATGTTACTGATTCTATTTATTGACTAGAAGTACTCTGTCAACTATTACAGATAACAGCATAAATACAGAAAATAATTTTCTTTTTTACTATATAACTTTGATTTTTCATGTAAATCAGTTAGAAATTTTAAAAACAACTATTAATCAGTAAGTAAATAAATTCAATTCCAAATTAAATTCCAATTAGTGTATAATATAAGCTATTATACTTATTAACAAATATCATGTTTAGAGATAATTTCTTGTAGCTTAAAAAATAGTTTGAGATTCACATCATTGTATGTGACAATTATATCAATTCATATCATTCTACTAAATTATATCTATTTTCATGTTATGATATTAGATACGAGTCCTAGATGATTCTTCAGAATTTAATAAATCATTGCAAGAAGTTGTTGGTGGCAATAATTGGCGTCCACTTCGCTTTCTACTTCTAGTAAAAACTTTTGTTAGTTGGGCAAATTTACGCCTGGATGCTAAAATATAACTATAATGTTATTTATATAACAAATAATAAAATCTATAATAATCAATTACATGAAAAAACAATAAATCTTAACCTTTGCCCATATTTCTTAGTCTTTCTCTGAATAAATCTTCTTCAGAAGCAGTTTCATATTTACTTTGTAATTTTGTATCTAAGTAATATTAAACAATTTATATATTTAGTACAGAATTTAAGTTAAATGTATCTTAAGAAAAACATTTATCATACCATTTTCTAGAGTTGATAAAAAATCTTCATTCCACCGAAGTTCAGCCATAAACTCTTCATTTTGTAAAAACATAGCAATCCTTTCATCCTCTAATAAACAAGTATCATGAATTAAATTGTAATCTAAATTATCTGTATCACCTTGATTAGAAATTCGTAAAAATGAATCAGGTAAAGGTCCGAGTAGAAGAGGCTGCCATTTTTTAATGCTACTACTTATATTAGTTTTTAATTTTTTTGTAATTTTTCCAAATTTTGGAGCTTCATTTTCTTCTATCTCACTCCGAATTTTTTCATTTTCATTATCAATACTCATTGACAAAAGCTGATCAATAGTTGTGTCAACAGCTCCCTGATTTGATCGTAAAACAGCCTTAAAGTAACATAAAATAACTATTATTAGTCTATATATTTATATACATTTAATATTATACTTAATCTTGATCAATGATAATCTTATTTTACTTCATCTTATGCCTATTTTATATGAAAGTGATTATAATATTTTTAATGATTAAAAATTAAAAATTTTGAAAAGTATTATTTAAATTGTAACTTACATTATATAAATACAAACTAAAAACAGGAATTATATTGAAACTTGAATACATCAGAAAGAGTTATTTTATTAAATATGTTAATAGATATAATTTTAATTTTGATACATTCCTATTTAACTGATTAATCAACTGATTATTTAATATCTAAATAAAACATTAACAATATTAAATTGTTACCATTATTTTATTACAAAATTCTTGTCCAATAATAATGATTACAAAAAAATTATTCTACATTAACAATATTTACATAAAAATTATTTGTACATTATCAATTTTTATATAAAACTTTTGTAAAAATTAAACTTTTTTAAAACTATTTTAAATTCTTTTGTAAAATTAATGGAAATAAAATAAGCCTACCTCGATGACATCGTCGTCCATCTGAGGAAACATATTCTTGAAGTCAGCCATGGCTTTATAAAATTCTAGTGTAGTCTGCTGCTGTTGCTGTTGCTGTTGCTGCTGTTCAGCTGCAGATGCCATAATTCTGATTTAGATCCTTATTCGTTTTCATATATTCATCATATATTTACTTAACGAGTCTATATTTAGTTGGTATTCTCAAACACTGAATTATAGTATATTTTATCAGTATTGCATCTAAATACGCTTGTATAAATAGTTGTCACAGTTTATTTTCATTGTACGAAGTACAAACTATGCGTGTCCTTATTCTCTTTTTTAGTTCATTTAATCGTACAATCTCTCGGATTTGCATAAGTGTACTAAAATAATAAGAATTAATGGACGTGAGACAGTGTACACGAAAATTTTGGTTAAGAACTTAGAATTTGTGATACAATATCTAATTCCAATATTAAATTATACGTCTTATTTCAAATAGAGAAGAAATTTATTTCTTGGCATTAATTTGATTTTGAACTGTTTATTAGATTAATCAGTAATTTTATATAATAATTACCCTTAAATACTGGAGTAAAAATTAATAACTTGAATATGAAGCCCGTCGTTTAGGAAGTGTACCAATTTGATAATTGTTATATTCATTACCATTTTTAATTATATTTCTCAAATTAGTAATATTATAATTGTTACATTAATAATAATTACTTAATTAAGTTTATCAATTTACATGCTCAAATCAACATATCAAGGATACGGTTACACCATACTTATTTTACTAACTTTAGAACCAAGATCTCAAATAGATTCGAGTTTTTGAAAACATGTGCGCATGAACACATGCATGGAATACATTAAAATATTTTAAAAAATATTAATGGTATTCGAACAATTAAAGTCGGTTAAATTAGAATTAATGAAACGTTAAGTAATAAAATAAATCAATAAAATAATTAAATATGTAAGATAAGTAGATGCAATTAAATAAATACTGATTATTTTTTATTATTGCCAATTTGTTAAATCTTGAATCAACTCAAATATTTATATTACATTATCATTATTTTTTAAATAGAATACTCAGTATGTTATAATAAATATTTTTAACAATACTTTGTTTTTTTTTATAAAAATTATAATTATAAATTAGATGTTAGTGAAATTCATTATTCTTTTATTAGACAACCTAAAATTATTTATCAATTTTATTGTGTTCATGATTTAACAAACGTTATAGTTGTGATTAAATACTTTCAGATTATTATTATTGAAAATTTTGAAGCATTAACTATATTTTAAATTATGATAAACTTTAATGAATATTGATATTTTACGCTAGAATAAATTAAATTTTTGTCGAAACAATTATTTAATTTGTAAAAATAATTAAATCGATTTATATATTTATATTTCAGCAAGATATTTGTGTACAATATGCAATACAAATAGTATATATAAAGAGAGGAATAACGCAATTCCAGATTATAAAAAAAGTATTATTTTTATATTTAATTAAAAATTCATCTATATTTTAATTTTTGTATAATTTAAAACTTCGTTGCCTAGATTAGGTGTAGTGGTAAATCATGAAACTAACGCATAAACTGCTGTTTGCAAAGAAAATTATATTAACCTAAATACATTAAAAATTGGAATTTTTTAATGGAAAACATTTTGTACAGTTTCATTACCTGTTTGTAATTAATATACTTAAAATATATTATATATAATACTATTATATTATTTATTTGAGGAATTTTTTATACATATAATATGAATGATTATAATATTGAATTTCTGAGAAAACAATTTCTATGTTGTGCTCCTTTAAATAACTTTAAATGGCCGGTAAGTTTTTAAGTAAAGAAAAATTATTTTTAAAATGTAAGTTTTTAATTAATATGAATTCTTAATGATATATTTATTAATGAATTTTATAATTGTAGGATTTGAAGAAGAATAACACAGATATACAAAAACAAATTATTAATGCAACTATAAATAATGAACTTGTTCTTAAATATCCAATAAAGCAATCTTATATAAAAGCTTTTTTAAAAATATTTATTAATAAAGTAAGTAAAATGTTATTAAGACAAATATAAATGAAATACACTATTTTAATTATTGTGCATATTTGTAGTTAGAACAAAACAATGTGGAAATTGATAATGATGTTTATAATGCATATTGCAAAAATGTTGTTTCTCCAGATGAACAGTCATTAATGCATTATCGACATTTTCTGTTAAATAATCAAAGTGAAAATAATCTTCTTAGCATAAAAGAAAGTACAAGTATTATATCACAAGGAACAACTGGGCTGTATATTTGGAAGGTAGTACATTTCTAACATAGGATAATTTCTAATGTAAAATATTTATTAAAATAATTAATTAATTATTGTATTATAATAGGCTGCTTTTTATTTAGCAGAGTGGTGTATTGCAAATAAACAAGAATTTGAAGGAAAAAATGTATTAGAACTTGGATCAGGTGTTGGTTTAACTGGTCTTACAATAATAAATTTTTGTGCACCAAAAATATATTATTTCTCTGATGAAAATCCAATCGTTTTAAAAACTTTACAAGAAAATGTTCGTTTAAATTTGCTACACAAACAGAAGACATTTTTATGGAAAGAAATTTTAGTAAATAATAGAATACAATTTGAATCAATTGGTAATGACAGAAATATTAAAGTTAATATAATAAATTTAAAGTGGGAAGAAATTTATAAATTATATGAAAAACAAATAGATTTAGATTTAGTCATTGCTGCAGACATATTGTATGATATAAGTACATTTCAATCATTGGTATCTGGTTTAAGAAATTTAATTTGCACGACTGTTAACTATGTCTTAATTGCTACTACAGTTCGAAATGAATCAACTATATTAGAATTTTTTAATATTTTAGGTAATTATTAATATTTGTTTATTTGCTTTAAATATACGATTTAAGTAAACCTTTAAATAGAATATTTAATTCGTATATTTATTTTATAGATAAATATGAACTTTCATATGTAGAAGAATCAATTTTTATACCGCACATGTTTATACAGTGTGAGGACACACCAATTAGAATATTAAAAATTTTAAATAAAAATAAATAATTATTAAATTATATTTCAAGTACTATTTTTATTAATATTCATTTTCTATATTATTTTAAATTTTTTATATAACATAAAAATATAAAATTATTGAATATTGACTTATAAAGTTATTTGATCAGTTTAGAAAATACATTTTTAATTTATTTAAAGAAAAGACCTTTTTAAAACCACTTTCTTAGATTATGGCGTTTGAGCTTTGCTTCAGTTTCATCTACATCTTTATCGGCATCTTTGTTGTTAGTTTTCTTCAATTTTTTCCCCTTAATCTTTCCTTTTTTTGATTTTGGTAAGCAGCGAGATGCATCAGTCAAATTAATATTCGATTTACTCTTAACTGCAATAACAAAAATATTCTGTTTAGTTTTGCATTAAAATTTTATCTACAAATTTAATTTTGTAGTTTACCAGCATATAAATCCATTTCTTTATGAATACTTCGATCCTCCTCGATTTCTCGTTTTCGATCCATCTCAAGACATTCGACAATTTCATTTCTTCTTTCAACTACTTCCACCAATCGCTGAATTAAAATTTCTTCCCGCTGCTTATCAAAGTCCGTTTTGGTAGCTTCTGGTTGCGTTAAAAGACACCTCACTTCATATTCAATATCAGCATGTTCCTCTTCCAACCTTTGTTGTCTTCTCAACAACATTAATTCTGTTTGCCTTCGAAAAAGCTCATTTTTTTCATTAACCAATGTAAATAATTCTAAAACAAGCTCTTCCAAATCTAATCCTAAATTAATATCTGTAAAAATGTGGGTTTTCATAAAAAAAATTTATTACTATTCGCTGTAATTGTAAAACTTTAAATATCAAACCCTCAAATAGCACCAAAAGTTTTAATTATATTTAAAAAATTTATCAGTAATATAAAGAATAATACAGAACTGTAATATCTGTATATTATATTAAATACGTGTATAAATATAAGTAAATATATATTAGTATTTTTTAAATTTTGATTATAAGTACGTGTAAAAATGAATGTATATTTTATTATACTTTTACGAAGTTTAGTTTAATATATCATATTAAAAATAAAACCAATTCAAAACAAATATTTTCATTTTTTCAAAACTTTAAGAACCATCACACGATCTTATGATTTCATGTAATAATTGTATAAAATGTGCTATTTAAAGGTTGGTCACATAATAAAACAAATAATCGCAATGCTAAATATTTATTTATATACTGATTGACAATATTAATCACTTTTACAAATTTCAAAATGCAAATTATGGTACAGCAGAGATAAACAACTACAAAAGAAGTATTTACCTTCACCACTCATAGAATTCGACTCGCATTTATCTCTAATAATTTGCTCTAATCGTACGCCCTGTTTCTCCAAGCCTTGCTGTTGCATTTCAATTTGATCAAGTTCCAATTTAATATCTTTCATCGACATAACCTTGATCTATAGTGGAAAAAAAAGTTCCAGAAAGGCAGTATAAGTTGATATATTTATAAGTTGGTTGTGATGGTAAATAAGTACGCTTAAAAGAGCTTCTTCTTGATCGACAAGAGAAAACTCACTTTTCTTCTTAGAGGCACAGGTCGAGGTGGTGCAGGGCCCTTCTTCCTCTTCCACTTGCCCTCGATGCTCTTGTCGGTGGGATATATTAAATAAGTTGAAGATTCGCTGCACAAATGATTTTGTGTATTTCGGTTTGCCTTGTCTTTGCTCAGCTTTTCTTCATTCCAGAGATGATGTTGTTTTACCACGTCGTTGTCCGAACATCTTGGATCCAATGATTCGTCAAGCAAATCACTCGTATTGTTTTTCCAATTTAATGTGCGCGTTGGTGTCGAGGCTGCTGTCGGAGGAAAAGGAGAAGGAGGAGCAGGAGCCAATTTACTTTTCCGCATCTTGAATGGAAGTTTAGGAGAAAGACTCTGTAGAATAATAAAGAGAGGCAGAGATATATAAAGGATAAATATTTTCTACAGTTAATTGAAACTTACAAGATCCGAATTTATAGTGATGTTAATAGATTTACTTGACGTGTTGTAACTTTGATGCTGAATTGGCGGTGGTAATGGAGCAGGTTTTTTTCTTCTGTATGTACCACCTGGAGTTGAACAAGAACTTGCTATCGACGTGTTGGATGAGTCTATACCAATACTTGTGAGATTTAATTTAGAATACAGTAATGGATCTTCATCTACATCTGAATACCTGTAAATACAAGATAACGTTATAAGTATGCGTAGGTTGTGCATATCTAGTGAATTATTTAAGGATTGAATCATATAATTTACATGGACATTGTATCTATAAAAAACTGTCATCAGTTTACAAAAGTTCATGAGATGTAAAGTTCTTGAAGAAAATTCTTGTAAATGCGTAAATTTCATTTCTTAAATAGAGTCTATTTACATGAGATGTATTCATTTGGCATCCATAATTAAATTCAAATCATTCAAAGGGTTTGTTTTGACAATTCATTCTTGATTGCAGCAAAAAGGAAACGAATTAAAATAGAAGAAAAGTGGAATTTGGATAAAACCAGTACTTCTACAATAGATACATAAATTCATTTATTCAAAATAAATAAATTAAGAGAAAAACAACGTATTGGCTGAAAAATCACAAATTTATTGTACATCAAATTAGCTATACGTTGCTAATTCATAATACGTCTTAAGAGCTTTCGTCTGTTAGTATGTTATATTATTAAAAAGTATTTAAATAAACAGAATTGAATTATTGATATTGAAATAATGTCAAATTGTAAAAATGTAATATTTTGAACAACTGAATTATTAGAAAAAAGCTGTTCGCATTTCATTATTCAATTATTAGAGGATAGGGACCTGAGAGTCCTTGGTTTGGGCACTGGAGGCGACTTGCTTTTGGTCTCTAATTCGCTGTCAGGGCTGCTTTCTCGATCATCATCGCTCCAAAAAGGATTGAGGTTAATTTTGGGTGCCTCGAGCAATCGTTTAATTGGAATCTCGGTGGCTTTATGAGACCTTAATCTCAAAACAAGTTTTGAGGGCTGGTCTGTTTCGTCCGGGATTACTTCTTCGTCCGTACAGTCGAAAGGGTTCATTGAGCATTTTTCTTCCTGAAGTTTAAGTTTTGAAGATACCTCGGTCCTTTTATCATTAGATGCAAATGGATTTAAATTCTCAGGGTAATCATTGTTAGAAATTGACCGAGTTTTCTGAACGTAATGATTTTCTACTTGGGATAGAGGCTCGGACTCCATTTCGCACTCCGTGTTCAATATCGGTGCTTCTTCAAAGAGTCTTAGTGGGCGTTGAACGAACCTCGATTCTTTAATTATATGCTCATAAGCGCTTAAACTATCGCTCTTTTTGAGCGCCGGCATGGCTCGCTTCTTGAGCGTCTCCAGATCTTCATTGTTGTTTGTTCTTCTACATTCTAATACGTTAGACGCGTTATTAACACGCGAATCACGTTTCTGCATCGCATCTGGGGATGTCGCTTGTTCCTCACACTCGCTCGTAAGTTCGTCTATTTTGTCATTAATCATTCTAATCATTTCATCGAATTTGTTATCGTTGTCATCGTCTTCTTTCACTTGTTGCTGCTCGCGTTCGAAAACACAGCTCTTGTTCTTCTCCTCATCGCTGAGTGCTTCAAGGAGTATCACCGTAGATACTTCATCACCAGGACAGGCCTCACAGCGATATTGACCGTTCTCCGTTTCATAGTAGTTACCTGGAGTGAGTTGCTGGTGACAACGTATACATCGAAAGCAGTTACGGTGGTAGGCATTTCGAGCAATCATAAGTTTCT